>NC_142928.1:161167205-161189705 GCF_046866305.1 Octopus bimaculoides
TTGCAGAGCTTCTGAGCTTGGTCAGAGAAAAGAGGAAGATTTTGATGTCCTAAGACAGGAGACAAGGTCTGAATGCTTGCAGCAAGAAGGTGGTTTCTGTTAAAGATATCTAAATGTCAGATGAAGTTAAATCGTTCAACAGATTGAGTCTACCACTCTAAAACAGATACAATCCATCCTGCAAGTTTCCATTTATGATAGAAGACACTTGTCCAGAGTGGCTATGCTGTAGGATTGAACTGTTTGACGAAGTGAGTAGTAAAGAGAAGACAATGACTGAAGCAGACGTTAACTCGAGAAAGAAATACATAATAACGATATTATTAAAGACCTGGAGAAATTTTACAAACTTACATTTTTTTCTTGGGAAAACACATTTCTGTGCTGATTACAAAAGAGAATGTTACCTGAAATGATAGAAATTATGAATATCAGTAATTCTTCAACCATTGACTCTTATGTTAATAAAGCTGAGAAATGATCCTGCTCTTTGGCAACCATTTTTATCTTTATCTTCTTTCAATAATACATCTTCATCAACTATGTTGCATTTGTTCTCAAAATCTTAACCAGAAATTCCTTTACTAACCCCTGTTCTGGTTACTATTACTAGTTCCTCTAGTTTTATTTCTTTACTGTTAATACCATTAGAATAATCAAATACATTTGTGTATTGCTTTGGCAATACATAAGGAGAACAATCTCTATTAACCAACAGATGCATATATCAGTGGCATTTCGGACAACTGCTTATGATGTGGGTGATATCTTCAGTGTGAACTCCACAAAGTCTGCATTGGTTGTCACGTTTTACAGCTTTATCTCTTTTGTGCATCAGGTACTTGGTTGATATTTCCTGTTTCTTGATTGCAAATGCATACTCTTGAAAGTGGGAGTTGATAATCCAGCTATTCATCCATGATAAACTGCTTTGATGATTGATGTTACTATCATCACGGAGCTTTCTAGTAACATATCCATGCATAGTCTTCTGCTCATGTAAGCTCATCCTTTCATCTGATGATATGTTGCAGTAGAGCTGTGTGACTTCTATGGGCATGTATTCTAGGTTATCAGACAAAGAGTGTTGCTCAAGGAGCTGTGTTCCCAAGTCTCATGATGTTATCAGTTTCATGTATGCAAACTTGTTCAAGGGATGCACTTCGACACTTGGTGGTTAAAAGATGCTGCTGAAGGGATATGATGCGACATTCAGAGGCATGTATGTATGTATGTATGTATGTATGTATGTATGTATGTATGTATGTATGTATGTACATGTATGTATTTGTATATATTAATATCTATATTTACAAAGACAGATCAGTGGCTTAGTAGAATTGGAATGTTGAACAAAAAAACCTTTTACATGTCACCTACTTCTTGTAAAAGTTTGCCTATTCCTGTTCTAAACTAGTTCAAGAGTCTAATCCAGCTTTATCAATTTATACCGTTTTATTGATAGATTCACTAGAAGAACTTTTTAAAAACTGCAAAGGATTTCACTTACTGCTTGCCCATTATGGATACCATAACAAGAGGATGTTTCAATCTGTGTTTTATATCTGGAAAAAGAGAAAAATTCCATTTATAATATATGTATTAGTTTTGTACTATATTTGCATTCTATATTTGCAGTTGATTCTCCATACAACTGTAGGCAGGAAATGTTTGGAAAATTTTGGGTTTTATTGCAGAAATTGTTTTTGTAACATAAATGAAAAAGTACAACTTGTTCGTTAGACAGACAAACTGAGATTAGCAAGATATATGTTTTGCAATCCATTGGTTATAAGTTGTAAAGCCTATACTTATGATAGTCAGTAATCTAAAGTTTTAATTTCAAAATCATTACGCTTTATATTCATAATCTTAAATTAGATAAAACTTACTACCTCTTTTTTTAGATAACTACCTAGACATGCACAGACACGCATGCACACACACACATGCACACACACACACATGCACACACACACACACACACACACACACACACACACAAGAAATAGCTTTCTTACCAACCACATGGTTCTGGGTTCAGTCCCACAGCGTGGCACCTTGGGCAAGTGTCTTCTATTATAGCCTTGGGCCAACCAAAGCCTTGTGAATGGATTTGATAGACAGAAACTGAAAGAAGCCCATTGTGTGTGTGTGTATATATATATATATATATATATATATATATGTAAATGGATGAATGAATTATCCTTTGTTTACAGTTAACACGGAAAATTCAATAAACAGTTACCAGGGTAGAAAGTAAAAGAAACTGAATAGCATCTGCGCTCAACTCCATTTATTTACTTATATATATATGTATGTATATATTTGTGTGTCTGTGTTTGTCCCCGCCAACATCACTTGACAACTGATGCTGGTGTGTTTACATCCCTGTAACTTAGCAGTTCTGCAAAAAGGACCGATAGAATAAGTACTAGGCTTACAAAGAATAAGTCCTAGGTCGATTTGCTCAACTAAAAGTGGTGTTCCAGCATGGCCACAGTCAAATGACTAAAACAAATAGAAGAATAAAAGCGTATATATTTACTTGCATATTTTATGTGCTTACTCCGGTATATATATATATATATATATATATATATATATATACATATAATATATAATAATATTAGGGACAAAATCCAAAATTACAGGTAAAAACTCAATTAAAATCAATTTATAAAAAATTTATATATATTAAAATATATATAAAATATATAGTTTTAGGGAAAATAACCAAGTTTCAAGAACTCATCGATGAAAATCCACTATCACATATAGAAAAATTAATAATTAAAAGCACAATAAATGAGTATAATATAGAACAAAGTAAAGATAATAAGATAAAAATAATAAAATGACTACACGTGTTTCATAACTAATTTTCAAATAGAAAGGAAATTTGAATCAATTAAAATCAATTAAAATTATCGAAAATAAATTCTATTCAAAAATGCAGCTAATCGTCAGGTTGCAAATAGAACAATAATTATAATAAATAGATATATATATCAACCAACAATAAGTACCAAATGAATTTATATGAAATACTTATTTTATAAAGATAGAAAAATTATAAAAAATATAAAAATATTAAAATAATAAACATTCCATAATCATCCATTCATCCATTATAATATATGCTAACATGTATATTATATACAAAAACCAGCTTACATATTATCGTTTTAAATACAATTTGAACAAAGTTTAAGGTTATGTGATAGTGGATTTTCGTCGATGAGTTCTTGAAACTTGGTTATTTTCCCTAAAACTATATATTTTATATATATATATATATATATATATATATATATATATATATATATAAGTATATTTTTATTGATGTGTGTGTGTGAAAATTGCAAGGATTTCAAATAACAAGAAAAAAAAGAGAACAATAGATTATACTTACTTCTGATTACAATCACTTTTCATTACTACCTTTAAAGGTTTTGGTGCATTAACAGATAATTTGATATCCTTTGTAAAAGAATATAAAATGAAGTATTAAATTTTCTACCAAATTTTGGTTGAAATCTTGTTCTATTAGTTACCATAAGAAAAATTCTAAGTGTTCAAGTTCAACAAAAATTCAAAGATAAATTTAAGTTCAGTTAAACTAATTTGTGAATTTATTTATTTCATAGTAAAATAAAGAGAGGTCAAAAACCATGGTCAGTTAAAATGACTCTAACATTTGCCAAAAATTTGTGGCATTGTGCCAATGTTAGAAGAAATCCTTATTTTAACCCTTTAGCATTCAGCTTACTCTGTTAAGTGTAATGCTTATTTATTCAAATTGTTTTGAATTATCATACATTATCTTGTAATCTCAAAATTTTGATGATGTGCTTGCTTATTTTTAGAATGACATTGTAGGGTAGTTCTGAGAGGTCAGATCTAGCCAGTTTGAACATAAAACAGGTAAAGTATTTAAGCCAGATATGGTCAATTTATTGCATTTTTTTAAAGAGTTGTCAATTGACAGAACTGTTTGAGTGTCAGACAAAATGCCTAGTGGTATTTTTTGCAGCACTTTACCTTTTGAGTTCTTCCCAAGGTTGATAACAATAAAATAGCAGTCAAGTGCTGGGTGCAATTTGATTGACTTGCTCCTCCCCACCTCTAAGTTCTTTCGTTGTGTCTATGTTAGAAACTATCATAAAAAAGCAGGACTGCTTATTAATGTAGAACTATGTGACAACTGCAATACTCTTAATCAGATGCTTACTGCATTAATGAAAAGACAAACAAAAGTGGTCTTTTATTGTTGTTGTTTTATTTGATGCTGTTTTGCCTTAGGTCACCATAAGAAGACCTATAATCAAAAGGCATTCCACTGTTTTTCATTTTTGCTTTTTTTTTTTAAATTTTAATTTCAGAGACTACCTTGTTCAGCGAATCTTTCTTTATTGAGTAAATAATGTATGATTTGAAAATTATTTTGCTGTTATTTCTAGCAGATAAAGTAACTGTGCAAAAGCTTCCACATCAGCTTGTAAAAGAGCATATATTCTGATGTATAAGGAGAGGTGATAGATGTGACTGTTTATGAAAGAGTTCTTCATTAGATAAGAAACTGCCTAGTAGCCCTACTATAGTAATTGATTATCCTCTAGTAAAATTTGATTTATTCTATTACAATTTAATACAGCTCATTCCATATTCAGGTTGAGTTTAATAGAACTGAATGCTTTGGTCAGAGAACTCAAAGTTAATGGAATTTCAGAACATATCTGATAGGAAAATTATTTATTAGAACTGAGTGTGCAAGCAAAAGACAAGTTAAGTGTCTTGTGGTTAGCTGCTTCCATTTGTAGCAGATCTTTGGCTCAATTTGAACCTTGGCTGTTTTCTCTGCAAATGGAAATTTTTCATAATCAAAAGCAGGATCTTTCAAATTGATTGATGACATCATGAAAAATTTAACCAATGATGCTCAATTGCTGCATATCAAACTTATTGACTGATACCAGTAAAATTAGAAATGGGTCAAAAGTTGTTGAGAGCTAATCAGTCAAACTCAAAGTTAAACATATCTAATAA
Organism: Octopus bimaculoides; assembly: GCF_046866305.1. Classification (NCBI taxonomy): domain Eukaryota; kingdom Metazoa; phylum Mollusca; class Cephalopoda; order Octopoda; family Octopodidae; genus Octopus; species Octopus bimaculoides. Next base: position 161,172,258 of record NC_142928.1, read on the forward strand.
GATAGCAGCAAAAAAAAAAAAAAAAGAAATGGAGAGGACAGACAGCTAGAGGAGAGCAGAGGATCAGTGCAATCATGTGTTAAGTCAGACTAAGTTTAACATCACTTGTTCTACAACCAGACTTGTCTGCATGAACAAGCAACAAAATGCAACAAACAAACTGTTTTTAATTTGAAATTCAACCATAGCAGGGACACTTATATTCTTACACTCACCCTTTCTCTGCCTCCTTCTCCTTATAGCTGTCATCTAAACACAGCCACACAAGCTGTCAACTGAATCACTAATATGAGCACAATGTTCTCTACTGGATCCTGGCTGCACAGAATTACAGAATTAGAACACAACATTAATCTCATTTTCTGATGTTAGAGAAAAGCTGAACATTAGAAGCATCAGTTGTGGCGTGCAAGAGAGACGATTGCGCTGGTATGGACATGTGGTGAGAATGGAGGAGGATAGCTGCGTGAAAAAGTGCCACACCCTAACAGTTGAGGGAACCCGTGGAAGAGGTAGGCCCAGGAAGACCTGGGCTGAGGTGGTGAGGCAAGACCTTCGTACATTGGGCCTCACCGAGGCGATGACTACTGACCGAGACCTTTGGAAATGTGCTGTGCGTGAGAAGACCCGGCAAGCCAAGTAAGATCGTTGCCAGTGCCCCTGGACTGGTTCTTGTGCGGTGGCACATGAGATGCACCATTTTGAGCATGGCCGTTGCCAGTACCGCCTGACTGGCTCCTGTAGGATTTTCGAGCGAGATCATTGCCAGTGCCCCTGGACTGGCTTGTGCGAGTGGCACATAAAAGACACCATTTCGAGCGTGGCCGTTTTCGTGCGGGTGACACGTAAAAGCACCCACTACACTCTCTGAGTGGTTGGCGTTAGGAAGGGCATCCAGCTGTAGAAACTCTGCCAAATCAGACTGGAGCCTGGTGTTGCCATCCGGTTTCACCAGTCCTCAGTCAAATCGTCCAACCCATGCTAGCATGGAAAGCGGACGTTAAACGATGATGATGATGATGATGATTCTGTAAGTTTTTTTTCTTTTTCTTGGAACTGTTGTGTTCCATTTCTAACTTTAAACAATACAACAGATGATGATCTGAAAACAGCAGACTACTATTATGTTTCTTTGGATACTAATTCAAAGAACTAATTCCAAAGATTATAGGTAGTTACAAGCAACCGCTCTAGTATTGGTGCTATGATAAAATGCACCCAATGCACTCTGTAAAGTAACTGGTGTTAGGAAAACCACTTTACATGTAAAAACTATGTCAAAAATGGACTGTACAAGCAAAACATGGTTCCCTAACTAATCTAGGAGGGCAGGAACTTCAAATAAAAACTGACTAGATCCATGAAAACCTATCCAACCCAGTCCAGCATGAAAAGAAGACACAAAGTAATGATGATGATTAGGATACATATGTGTACATGTATAAGTATATATGAGTTTGACTTTGTGTATACTAGTATAAAATAATGTGGTGAGTTATGTTTCTTTACCGTTTCCTCCACAGCAAAAAGAAAAATATAAAGCTTAATTATTCAATTACTAATGACTGGTAAAATAAATTCTTGAACTGGTATGATCAATTAGAACCCCTTAAAAGGTGGCACCCCCAGCTTGACCACAGTCAAATTACTAAAACCAATGAAAAAAAAGAAAAGTGAAAATATTTGTTTACTTACACCTCCCAAACGGTTATGGGCATCTTTTTGTATTAAAAACCCTTTCACAGGCAAAACATAACCAGTATCTGGAAAATATGTAAACTGAACTTGAAAAATATTGTTGTCTTGAATTAAAGACATGTTACTGATTCCAGATGGATAAAAGACAGAAATAGGATTTGAACTCGGGCATACAACTAGATACTATAAGTATCTATTCTAGTTCTCTACCTCATTCTAATTTAATATACCTAAAATAAAGAAAAGAGAAAACTTACTTGGCACAAGTTGTAGAACAATTCTTTGAGGTTTCAAAAGTCTCTTCTTTGTAGCTCTTCTATTCTGCAGAGTAAACAAAACAAAACTTCCAAGTAAAATGAATTACCATATTTACTCAAGTACATTGTATTCTTGAATATAATGAAATCCTAACATTTTGATCCTCAAAAGTCAGTAACATATTTAATTCTCTTATCTATTTTTCTTTTACATTTGCATATAATGTTAACCCACAATTTTAGTTATTTCCTTTTAGTCAAGAGGGAAGGCTGTGCTCAGATCCTGTAGTGGGTCTTTGAAACTCATAGGAAGTAGGGATGAAGGTGTCCTGAAACCAAAGACCTGACCCAAATGCCTGCAATAGAGTGGATTCTACTAAAAGCATCCAAGGTACCAGTGGGGATATTAAATCAGGCAATGGATTAAGTCTGTTACCTATGTAAGCCATCATGAGAATTGAACTCAGAACACAATGAGCCAGAACAAATACCACAAGGTATCAAATCTGACATTCTTACAGTTCTGCCAGTCCACCATCCTGGATTGGTACTTTTTGATCAAACCTTGAAGGATGAAATGTAAAGTTGACCTTGGTAGGATTTGAACTTAGATCTTAGAGAGTTGGAACAAATACCACAAGGCATTCATTATGATTCAAGTTCCCAGTTCAAAAGGAATGGATGGTGACAGTCATCAGAATCCATGCAAACAGTGAGACTGGATGATGATGATTCTATCTGAAACTCTAATGACTCTGCCAGTTTCCACTTAGATGTGTTGTATTAAATTTCCTTTATTATGCTTGAGTAAATAGGGTATTTATGCATATATATATATATATATCATCATCATCATCATCATCATCATCGTTTAACGTCCGCTTTCCATGCTAGCATGGGTTGGACGATTTGACTGAGGACTGGTGAAACCGGATGGCAACACCAGGCTCCAGTCTAATTTGGCAGAGTTTCTACAGCTGGATGCCCTTCCTAACGCCAACCACTCAGAGAGTGTAGTGGGTGCTTTTACGTGTCACCCGCACGAAAACGGCCATGCTCGAAATGGTGTCTTTTATGTGCCACCCGCACAAGCCAGTCCAGGGGCACTGGCAACGATCTCGCTCGAAAATCCTACGGGAGCCAGTCAGGCGGTACTGTCAACGGCCACACTCAAAATGGTGCATCTCATGTGCCACCCGCACAAGAACCAGTCCAGGGGCACTGGCAACGATCTTACTTGGCTTGCCGGGTCTTCTCACGCACAGCACATTTCCAAAGGTCTCGGTCAGTAGTCATCGCCTCAGTGAGGCCCAATGTACGAAGGTCTTGCCTCACCACCTCAGCCCAGGTCTTCCTGGGCCTACCTCTTCCACGGGTTCCCTCAACTGTTAGGGTGTGGCACTTTTTCACGCAGCTATCCTCATCCATTCTCACCACATGTCCATACCAGCGCAATCGTCTCTCTTGCACACAACTGATGCTTCTAATGTTCAGCTTTTCTCTCAAGATACTTACACTCTGACGGGTATTCACATTGACATTACACATCCAACGGAGCATACTGGCTTCATTCCTTGCGAGCTTACATATGTCCTCAGCAGTTACAGCATATAAATTTAATGAATGGAGTAAAACGCATATTTTAACTGCATACTTTTATTTCCAACATATGTTTCGAAGATTACAAATTATATCATCCATAGGAATCGGCGATGTTAAAAATGTAATCTTCTCTTCAGGGAAATGCATGGGAACCAGCTTAAACGTAAGACATTTTAACCGAATATATATATATATATATATATATATATATATATATATATATATATATATATATATATATATATATAATAAGCTTATCAAAAGAAGAGGAACTATGTCTATAAACTTGTCAATTTGTTCTTGGTGATTGATGTAGTTGACATTCAATTTGAACATTTTTAAGTCAATATCTGCAGAAAAAAAACATAAGTAGGAAAGAATTTCAGGGAGCTGTCATTCTGGAAAGCAAGGACCAGGAAATGTGCTTTGTGAAGGGCTTGCAGGATGAGACACAGTAATGGTGACAAGAAGAATAGTGACTGGTGGAGAGAGACAGTCTGGATGGAGAAGGTAAGGATATACAGGGAGCTAGTTCATTAGAGTAGAGATTTTTGTAGTAGCAACTTTTTTTATGATTTAATCAGATGAGGAAGGGCACCCTTTCTAGGAGCTTTGAGGCTGTTAATTATCCTCAGACTAGAGGACTTGGCTTAAAGGCTTATGCAAAAATAGGAATGGTTCTTCTGACAGACTTTCACAGTTTCTTCTATTTACCAATTCTACCTACCAGGCCTCAAACCAGAGGCTTAGTCTGAATACTTGTAACATAGTGAATTCAACTAAATGCACCCAAGTGGTAGTGTTTAACTAGGCAAAATGTTAGGTTTTACACTTAAAGTTGCTACTGTTATTAAAGTTTACATATTTGCATAAAAATATTTGGTTGGAAAATTACATTCAGGAATACACATTTATTACCTTTTTCAAATGAGCTTCATTCACAGACTGATAGATTGAACTTTCAGAACAGCCTCCTCTCAGTAAAGTTCCTCTGGTTTCACATCTTGAGGCACCATGGAAATCCTTGAATTTGAATAATACAATTAATATTTTTTGTTAATGGTAAGTGGATTGAATGACACTTAGAATGGCAAAGTAATAGGTATCTTTTCTTTTATATATCTACATCCCAACTTGGATAAGTTATGATACACCATTAGCTTTCTTATGAGTAACGACATCACATTAAAGAACTTTCAATTCCTGGGGTTTCAGAGACTGTTTTTTTGTTTGTTTGTTTTTTTAAACACATGTCACATGAAAATTATTTAACCCATGTTATTATGGAAAATTAGAGGTAAAAATATTTAACACTGAAGAAAAACAGATAAGCAAAAAAATTGTCTAAATTTGTACAATGTAATATACATGATCTGTACATATACATGTGTGTGTTTGTGTGTGTGTGTGTGTGTGTGTGTGTGTGTGTGTTTGTGTGTGTGTGTTTGTGTGTGTGTGTGTGTGTGTGTGTGTGTGTGTGTTTAATTTTAAAAGAATTCAATATAATTTTTCTAATGTTGAAGTATTGCATAAAAACACACAATAACTTACAGGAGAGAGGCACCAGCTGCATGTCCCATTGCGTTGTATGCAACTCCCACATGTTTTCTCATGAATGCAATCATTACCAGCAACTGAAGACAAAAAAGACATTGCAAAGATCTGGATTGTTTAATTGCCTATTTATATAATCATTTTGTAATATAGAAATCTCACTTTATATGTACTTGATTCTAATAATTATTTTGTCAACTATGGAGGAATAACATTTAGAGAGATGATCTCACTGGGATTTGAACTCAGTATCTAGAAATACATAGCTACACATTACACTGTATTAAGTTTGGTGTTCTAACTATCTCAGCATCCTTGGTTACTGTATAATTGGCAGGTGTTGAGCCAATAAGGAAATCTCAACTTTTTAGAAATTGCGGTAGTCAAATCTCTCTCAAATTACACAATACTGTCTTTAAAAGGAAAGGAAGTGTTGGACAATGTCTTCTTGGATATACAAAAAAGACATGATGATTATTGCTGAAAAATAATTGATTCTAATTCTAGGTTTGCTTGATCAAAGATTACTTGATATTAAACAACAGCGAGAACTTGGTTTGGAGTAGACTTAATCTGTTACACATTTAACATCACTAATTAGCTGTTGGACTTCTCTTTAGAGGAGTCCTTTCTATTGCAAGCATACAAGCCTAGTCTCCAGTCTGAGAATAGCTTCCTCATTCCTCCCAGAAATCTTGGATGCTGCCCTCCCTTTTCTTTGATTAACACAAAAGCAAAGACAAAAAAAAAAAAAAACTTTTTTTTATCTGTAAATTTGTGAAGCTGAATTTAATGCTTCAATATTTTTGTGTGTGAGAGTGAAATAATTGAGCTTTTGTGGTTTGAGCTATGGCATTCATGCCTTTCTCAAGGAAGTGGAGTAAGTGAGGAGGTCATAACAACATTGTTATATTTCAGGATAATCATTTTATCTTTTTTTGCCAAATAACCACAGGCACATCAGGAATCTTGCAAAACAAATGTATAAAATATCATAACAACAGTCATAACCAAAAGCTGAATCAGGTCATTACTATTTAGACTTACAACTCATCTTTTTAGATTCCATACATTTAACTGATTACATCTATTATAGTGTATGACTTGTGCTTGTTTTATCAGTATCAACCTAGAAGGGATGATGTTCAAATTCAACTCCAGCAATCTTGAACGCAGTGTTGATAGACAAACTAAATAGTATAAAGCATTTAGTTCGGTGTGCTTCTGTTTCTGTCACTCCATCATTTTATATTAGATAAATTATTGATTTCTAACAATAGCTCATGGACGGAAACCATAAAAGCAGGTGTCACCAATTAGCTTAAATTCAGTATGTTATTGATATTTATTTTATTGACCCCAAAATGGACAAAACACCATGCCAATCTTAGTAAGACTTGAACTCGGAATGTAAACAGACATAATTAATCCTTTAGCATTTAAACTGGCCATATCTGGTCTCAGTATACTACTTGCCGTATGTTCAAACTGGCCAGATCTGGCTTTTCACACTTACCCTACAATGGCTTTCTAAAAATAAGCAATCACATCATTGAAATCTTGAGGCTACAAGTTAATGGTATTTAATTCAAAACCATGTGAATAAATTAGCATGACATTTGACAAAGTAATCTGAATGATAAGGAGTTAAATATTACAAAGCATTTTGGTAATTGTTCTGATAATTTATATCAACCAGCAATCCTCATTAGATTGAATATTAAAGGTAAAACTTACCATTGTATGCAAAAAGACATATCAACAAAAGACAAAAGTTTATTTGGCTTGACATGATTACTTAAATTCCAGAAACAACAAACTCTTATGAAATACAAAGTGAAAGAAATTACTCTGTGCTAGAAGTCAAATCCATCCACAAGCATACAAATATAGAGTGGGGATTCTATAGAATTTCATAAAGTTTGTTTACTGGAATATGTCTTGAATATAAATGAATGAAACTAAAGTGAAAATTCAGTGCTATGAAGTTTTTTGTTTTTCTTTCAATCTGGTGTTTTAAATCATCTGGTTAATCCGTTAATCCTTTTGACTTTAGACTAACTTGAATCTGCAAAAGAGAAACAAAAAATAAAGAAATGTTAATATTTTTCTGGAATTAGATGAATTCTTAGAATTGCTATTCAACTTAAGTTTAGGTTTTGCATTAACCCTTTAAATACCAACTACACTGAGACCATCTTTGATTCCATGAATAAAACTTCTTCCGTTAAAGTGATCTAAATTAAGATCTTCCATCAAAATTCCTTTCTAATTTTATGTTCCAAATCCCAGCCTAAAATTGACAAAGTTATTTTACAAAATACTTCATCATTTTTCAAAAATTTAATTGAAGGCAGTGTACTTCAACAGAAGTATGGTAACTAAAGGGTTAAACAGATGACAGACATTTCTTCCTCTTGATAAGATGTCTATCACCAGTAATTTTCCCAATATCTTTATTCTTCACAGCTACGTCAACAGAATTGTTCTGCACAGAGACATAATGGACATTGAATTTAAATCTATCACAATTGAGCAAGCAGCTCACTTCATTCAGCTACACAAACATTCAATATGTATAAAAATTTGTGTAGAGATTTTATCATATATCTCTTGTGTGACAACATTACAACAGATGTGCCTGGGTTGATGTGACTAACATATGAGTGCAGATATGGTGAAGTGATTAAGGATGGAGTTGAAGCTTGATACTCATCCATGGAGATTTTTTTTAAATTACAGAAAATTCTTGTAATAGTATCAGGAATATAAACAAACAAACAAATAAATAAATAAATAAATAAATAAATAAATAAATAAATAAATAAAGCTTTGGCTGACTTTGTTTATCCATTCATTCATTCATTTGAGTCAACTCAAAATTCATGTTGAAATTAATATCATCATAATAAGAAAAAAATTTAATTCTGTAGCAAAAAATGTGACGAATGAATGGAGATTGAGGGCTGCTCCAATTTACATTACAGGCAACCCATCTAGAAGAGCAGTAACTCTGAAATAAAATTGAGGCAGGCTAGAGGAGACAGTTTGGTCTTGCCACAGAAAACCTCTCTGATGCTTGTGGCATGATAAAAAGTATTCAGTCTACACTGTAAAGTGGTTGGCAATAAGAAAGATATTCAACTGTAAAAATGTTAGCAAAAGAAAACAAATCATGACATACACAGCAACAAAGTTTAGTAGATTTCTATGTTATTGTGTGTGTAACAGTTGATGAATGACCACAGCAAGTGTCATGAGGCCCACCCATCCAGTCCATACCAACATGGAATAATGGATGTAGAATAATGATGATGATGATGATGATGATGAGGTGGAGGAGGAGGAGGATTATGATGATGATGATTTTATATTTTTTGAAGGCATTAGTAGAACTGAGAAATTTAGTTTGCTTAATACAGATTCCTATGAAAGTTTCATAATTTAATAAATTTGGTCTTGTTTGTTTCTGGTATTTTCTTTTTATTGCCAAAGCTACATTTTTTGCTTTAAGCTCTTTTGTAATTTTAAATAAATAATTATACAGAAATCTGACGAAAATAATTATGAAAAAAAAAAAAAAAGTAAGAAAGAAAAAGAATAAAGAAAATTTTTTTAAAAAAGATAAAAAATACTAATTTCATATATCCCAAGATGCCTGAAGAGAGTTGTGCCATTTCAAAATCAACTTTTTTTTTTTTTTTGTGTGTCACAGAAAATGTGTAAGAACTATATCTGAAATTAAATTATGAGTGTTGTTCCGTACAAAGGCTAGCTTCAATAGTTGCTGTCTGTTATAGTCATAAAAAACCCATCTCTATGTCTGTCTGTCAATGTCATTTTTTTTTTGTTGTAAAATACACTTTGTCCCCATGGTAATTAAAACACAGTGTATTATGTTTCTAAACATGGAAAAACCATTGCACTATAAGAACTTTACACAAAATAGTTTTTAATTCATCTTATTCAATGCATTGTAATTACTGAATGTATCATTTCACTTTATTTTGCTAAACTTTAACACATGTGTAAACATCTTGGGTCATTTCATTTATGTTTTCTTTTATGAAACTTTTTTTTTTTTCCTTTTTGCAACTTATACATGTTTAAATATCGTCAGATATAGTGCGTGTTTCAATATGTGTATAAAACAAATATTTATCTATCCTTCCATTCCACTTTTCAATTATCATAGTGTGACAAAATATACAAGACAACATAGAAACAAGGGGAGTGAGTGAGAAATGTGAATTGGAGTGCTGTTATATAATGTTAAGAAATCTGATAAGAATGAGAGAAATTATGTACTGAATTGATTTCTTAGTTTATTATTATGAGACAGAGTAAGACAGTGAGCTGGCAGAATTGTTAGCAGGCTGGGAAACATGCTTGGTAGTATTTTGTCTATCTTTATCTTCTGAGTTCAAATTCTACCACGGTTGACTTTGCATTTCATCCTTTCAAGGTCAATAAAATAAGTATCAATTGAGCACTGGGGTCAATGTAATTGACTTACTCCTTCCCTGAAATAGCTGGCCTGGTACCAAAATTTGAAACCGTTATTACAAGACAAAGTGAGTTAAACCATACGATGGCTCCATAAATGTTTATATTACTGTAATACTTTGTAAATAAAATATTTTGTTTTCATAAATCAAGATGAGTGAGGCCAAACTAAATTGTTTATTGATGATTACAAATATTGATTATTTTTTTTACTTTGGCACAAAGCCACACATATATTGGAGATGATTCTTACTTTGGTAAAAAGCCACAAATTTATAAGAAAGGAAGTTAGTTGATTGAATTCCTATGAGTGCATGACTAATGTTTATTTCTCATGATGCTAGAAGGATGAAAGGCAAACATGAACGTTTGCAGGATTTGAAATCAGAATGTAAGAGAGATAAAGTTAATTACTATTAGAAATGTAAATCAGCATCCCACTATTTCAGTTAAATTTAACCATATTAATTTATTATATAATGATGCTAGCCAATTTTTATGTGGCCATTCAACCTGCTAGATGTAATAGTTAAATTTCCTTCAAATTAGAGTATAATATGTTAAAAAGAATAGATTGGATAATGTGATTCTGAGTTTCCTATGCTTTGGGAAAAGATAGGATGGTCATGAATGGAATGCCTTTCTCCATAGAGCTGCTTGATCAAAGCAGACTTATGATGAAACAACAACATTACATAGGTACAGTGTCTCTGGTTTGCAAAGAAGTTAATATTAATTGAGATGTACACCATCTTTTCTTATTGGCATTTGTAGTTTTATAATTTGTTACAGAAGCATTTAATTTTAAAATTTATCAAATTAGAAGAATAGGACGTTGTGAGGTTCAAATTAGATCTTCCTTGATTTCTTTACTGTTTCTTATGAAATGTTCAGCACTTTTGTAAATATCGTTAGTTTAAATAAGGCGTAAAGAAACTTTTTGTATCAGGGGTAAATTACAAATGCATAGCAACATGCAGAATTTAATCTGTACTGAGAAAAATAATGAAATTTTAATTTTACAATTCCATAAGCCTGCAACATTATATCAAATTACTGAAGGCTTAAACAATTTCTTTTTCTTTTTTCTTTCTTTTTTTTTTAACTAACATTAAATTACTAGAGGCTTAAATCCTTTTTTAAAATTTTAATTGAATTACCAAAGACTTAAACTGGATTTTTTTCTGCATAGATTTTTAGAGATTTCATCAGCAGATGGTTTCAATTTTGAATGAGGGCAGAGTTATGCTCAAGGGTAAGGGGTGCTCCACCCTAGTTAAGGTAGTTAATACTCTAACTTGAACTAACTTCTTAATAGTCTGGCAAAAAAAAAAAGTCCCCTGCCTCGAGCGTTATTTATCCTCAGAAGCATAAATGCAGTTAAATGAAAACTATAAAGAAACGAATTATGCTTTTATCATGTGAAACAAATATTCTGTCTTTGGTGAAGTTACAATTCTAATATCGATAGTGTTTTCTATTATAGACGCAAAGCCTGAAATTTGAGGGGAAAGTCAAACTCAGCAGTATTTGAACTCAGAACATGAAAACAGATAAAATGCTACTAAGCATTTTGTCCAGCATACTAATGATTCTGCCAGCTTACTGCCTTACATTCTAATGTAGATAATAATGATATAATTCTGGTATAAATAATAATTATTCTATTTTTGATATAAAACCATAAATTCATAAATTTTACACCCCACACTAACTTTTCTCCATAATGTGGTAGTTGTGTACACCAAGAATCTATTCTCTCTGCTCACTCCTTTCTATGAAGTTTTGATAACAATGACTTCTAATACCACTCCCCAAACTCTTCCAATAACCATCACCTATTTGGCAATCTCTTTTACTTGTATCAAAGACGTCTATCTCACCTCATCATTTTTTTCTTGTCATTATTCTAACTGATTTCCATGTAAACAAATTCTCTTGGTTCACATACTAATGTTGGTTTTGGAAATAAAATGTAAAACAGAAATAAATTTTGAAAGTTCAGTCAGGTACTCTACTATTTCTGACATTCAAAGATGATCTTTATGAATATGACTTAATTCTCTGATAGTTCATCTACTGACAAAACAATGAAACCAGCAAGTCAACAAGGAATGAAACATAGAGATAAACAAGTCAAAGACGTAACAGCCTAATCTCTGTCAAATAATATTCCACTTGATAGGATTTTTTTTTTTTTATTATGAATAAGTCAGTAGAAGAAAACCAAAGAACTGATCAACCTCTTGCTGAACTGCTAAGTTAAGAGGACATAAACACACTGACACTGGTTGCCAAGTGGTGATGGGGGGACAAACACAGGCACAAAGATGCGTGCACATATATACATACATACATACATACATACATACATACATATATATACATACAATGGGCTTCTTTCAGTTTCTATCTGCTAAATCTACTTACAAGGCTTTGATCAGTTCAAGGTGCCACACAGTGGGACTGAACCCAGAACCTGTGGTTGGGAAGCAAGCTTCTTACCACACAGCCACACCTATAAAGTATATATATGTAGAAAGGTACATATTGTAATGTAGTAAGTCTAGTGCTTTGAATATCTTAAAACCTTTCAGCACTGTATAACTAATAAGAGTTTATCTAGCAGGAAACCTATTTGTGGTCACTCAGCCTGCTAGAAATAACAGCAGCCACATGTCTATACCATCTATAGTCTTTTAAGAAAAGATAAACATATTGAACATTGTAGTCTCAAACATTCAAAAATATATGATGCTCGGTGTTGAGACATATTGATAATGCTTGATCAACACTGACTTATGTCTAAATAATGGGTTTTTATTAAGGCACAAGGCCAACAGTTTTGAGAGATTGGGGTTAGTTGATACCATTGATCCTAATACTTGATTGATGCTTTATGTTATTAATTCCAAGAGGATGAAATGCAAAATCAAATTTGGCAGAATTTGAACTCAGAATGCAAAAAGCCAGAAGAAATGTTGCAAGCCATTTTTTCTAAAGTTTGAGTGATTCTGCCAGCTCATTGCCTTCTTGTAGCTAAATAGTTACTTATTAAATATTTTATGTAAAACCACAAAATTTCTAATAAATGTACTTAATGTAAAAATATATATTATCTTAAAATTATTGTTGTAATAAGTATACTTCATGTAAAAAAAAATTACTTATGTAAAAATACATTTTATGTATTTAGTATCTTATATATGCAGTATATTTTACATAGAATTTATTGTTGTAAATAATATTTGTTATATATGTAAAATATTTTATATAAAAAATATTATTTTATGTAATATTTATAATTTATACAGAACTACAAATTAGAAAGATTAGATATGAGCTAAGAGCAATGCTAGTTGTAATGGGTCTGTTTCAATGTTAAACATGTGTACATAGTCTTATCTATTTGTCATCTAATTTTGTTTTTGTAGTGACTTTCCTCCCACATAATTAGCTTGGGAGACAGAAGTAACGTGAAATCAATTAGAAGTGTTGGCTGCTGTCAGTATAGGTTGTCATTAATGTGTGGGTAACCTTACCACAAGGTGAATAACTGATGTCATACAATGCCCTTCAAATGTTTTTCTATATAATGAACAACTGGTGTCATACAATGCACTTAATATTGTTTCAAGTTATGAGGTGGCAAGCTAACAGAAATGTTAGCACACCAGGCAAAAAGCTTAGCAGCATTTAGTCTGTCTGCATGTTCTGAGTTTAGATTCTGCCAAGGTCAATTTTGCCTTTCATCCTTTTGAGGTTGATAAAATAAGTACCAGTTGAGCACTGGCGTTGATGTAACTTATTTAGCCCCTTCCTTGAGAATGCCAGCCTTGTGCAAAAATTTGAAACCAATAATTTTTCAGATAATGAGGAAGTAGAAAATTAAGAATACTAGAATATTATGACGGAAAATTCTGAGGTCTTTACTTACATATTCTTCATTATCTATTACTAAGAAAATTTATAATTTTTGACATTTTTTTTCTTTATATAAGGACAATCTGGCATAACTTTATTAACCCTTTTGTTACCATATTTCTGTTGAGATACTCTGTGCTTCTTTCAATTAATTTTAAATATAACAAAGAATTTAATAAAATAACTTAGTTATCTTTTCCTCAGTAGGCCCTGCCCTGTTTAACATTATCCTGAAACAGATAAAAGAGGAAACAGATCCTATCAGCTTTAAACGGAGTCTAGACAGCTTTCTTCAAAGAATACCAGACAAGCCACCCATACCTGGATACAACTCACTCAATAAGAACTCACTACTTGAATGGACCACAGACAAAACTTGACTATAAAAAGGATTTAGATAATTCTATCAGGTGGTGCTATTAAGTTAGACATAGCCTGGACCAATCTTTGGTAGAAACATATCTAAGTTTATCATTAATCTAGTGTTAGAAACATAAATTGTGACTAAGATTTGGTAGAAGATTTTAATTCAGAACTTTTGAAAAGCAAGACAAATGGGATTAGAAAACTAGTGACTGCATTTCTATTCAAACAATGTTCCCTTAAAAGATTTCTATCCACGCCAAATTCTCAATATTTTTTTTCTCTCTGCAACATAAGGTAATACTTGTGAGTGTGTTCATCTCCAGTCCCTAACATAAACTGTAAATTTCTGCAGAAACAGTAATATTGACAGGCTGTACCTCAAAAGAAAAGAGGGAGGAAGAAGTTTATAATTAGAACAGACAACTTTTGAATGATACATATCATTCAGGCAGTACCTACTAGACAATGGAGCAAAAATAAATACATCAACCAAGTGCTTAAAGATTAAGAGAATAACATCCTGTGGATCAGATGTGAACTCTTTAAGAAACACTCATTTCCTGAAAATCTCCCATATGAATCCAGAAATGTAATCCAAAGAAATGTAGAGAACAATGCTGAATAGTAGTTTGTATGTTGGAAGGGGAATGGGAAGAATAAAATAAATAATTCAAATGAAGTTATAAAGATATTACAATGTTATGATTCACAGCAGTTTCATCTGAAAAACTATTAAAATTTCAAAAACTGTCACTTGTAGGAATATTGCATTTCTAATTACAGAAACGAAGAATAGTGAGATGAAATAATGTATACTGGAGAAAAGAATGTGAAAACAAAGGTTGTTTGCTGAGTCAGGAAATACAACAGCTCAAAATATTAAGAGAATTTTGAAAAATAAAAAGACAAATAAAGCAAAAAATTTAATAGGTGAAGTACCATATTCGATGGCATCAAAGACACATTGGCATTATTATTAGCAGTGAAAGCTAATGGGAGGCATAACTTTATGGGCCTCAGGGTGATCTTTTTGAGACCTCTATTTTCTGAAAATAGCGTGTCTTATATGCCATCAAATATGGTATATAAATATATAAATGAACAGTACATAAATTAGAAAACTTATAAAACAATAAATTGCTAAAATATGTCAATATGCAATTGAGATACGGGTCTTTTGAGTTTTATCAAAAACAGTTAGGGGAAACATCACTTGTGTTAACATTTGGTGTCAATCGCCTGAATTATATGGTCTGATCAACATTTAATCTGAGAACATCTAGGTAACATTTCATTCATTAGTCATTTAGCTTATTTGATGTAGGAATTTAAGAATGGTCTATTCAAGCAAGATCCTTTGCAATCTATGGCAAAGTACGCCAACCAAATGCCATTTATTATTATTAGTACTTAATGTACTAATGGACTTAGGAACACTATTACTCCAAACTAAACATAAAGGAATAATAAGGAAATTTTATCTTTTAACCTTTACTTGTTTTGCTCATTGGACTGGAGCCATGCTGGGGCACCACCTTGAAGGGTTTAGTCAAACAAACCAACCCCAGTACTTATCTTTCTTTTTAAGCCTGGTACTTATTCCATCATTCTCTTCTGCTGAGCTGCTAAGTTATGGGGATGTAAACAAACCAACAACAGTTGTCAGATGGTAGTGGGAGACAAACACAAAGACTTCTGGACAGATATATACATATGATGGCCTTCTTTCAGTTTTTGTCTACCAAATCCACTCACAAGGCTTTGGTTGGCCCAGGGCTACAGTAGAAGACACTCGCCTAATGTGGCACACAATGGAATTGAACCTGAGACCATATAGTTGGGAAGCTTCTTACCACATAGCCATGCCTGTACCTATTAAAATCCTTAATTTAAAAAAAAATTTAACTCATAGTTATGTCATAGTAATATAACATATTTCAAAGAAAAGCTGTCCCCTATTAACATAAAGGTGTGTATATACATACTCACACACATATATACAAACGTGTATCTGTGTAATTTTTCACGCAATTCCACCCAGCCATTTGACCATGAATCCCAAGACAAGAAAGAATCGCCCATGTCAAACTTATATGTATAGATTATGTAATATAGTTATGTGTATATATATATATATATATATATATATAACTTAGATAACTTAGATTGGTTTCAGTCATTATCGGCCCAGGCCACGACTAACTCAGTAACACCACCTGGAAAAGTCTTTTAGTTAATTATTTCGGGACACCATGGACCACTCGAGCAGAAAGTTGTTGGTTGAGATGTACCCAGATGTAGGTGGTTTATCTAGTATTTCCTGGAGGAATTTGTCCAGGTACCGTTTGAAAGTTGTGGGGTCTTTTTCTACTTTCATTTCTTTTGGGATAACATTAAAAAGTGCTGGACCATTTGCAGTGAAGAAGTTGTGTTGCAATGTTCTTATGTGATGTGATCTTGACCTTTGTAGGGGACGCATTACACAGGGGCCTAGTCTTGGGTGAATTGTAAACATAATGCCAATACCATTTGGATAATATTGGTGGAATATTTTCCACATGGTGCAAATAATGTATCGCTCACAGCAGCATTGCAGAGAATAGAGCTTCAGCTGTTTAAGTCAAGCCCAATAATCAAGTCCTATCATGCCATTTTTTTTTGTGATTGATCTTTGTGGCACTTCGATCCTCATTATGTCTTGTTTTTTGTAGGGGGACCACAATGGGCAGCAGTATCCGAAATGGAACCAAGCAAATGTAGAGAAGAGAAGGATGATGGTTTCATGATCCCTAGATTGGAAAGTTCTGAGGATCCATGAGCACATTCTGCAGGCAACATCGACTTTTTTGTTGATGTGCACACTCCAAGTAAGGTTGCTGTCAACAAAAATTAATATAAACAGCAGTTTACAATGTTTTACCAAAAAGGAGAATTATAATTGTCACTAAATGTGACTAGGGTCAGTTACACACACACACACACACACATATCTTTTAAATTTGCTTATGGTAACATTTTGAATATGCAAATAAAGCTCCTATTCCATTATGCTGGCCACTATCAAATGATGCTGACTAGTGAACCAGTTTATTGGGGTTGCATCAAGTTATGCCGATATAATGTAGGATAAATATAATAATAATAACAATAACCCTTGGACGGAATTTATAAACATTTAATGTGGAAACATATGTAGCTCACTAAGGGTGAGCACTTTAGTGCTTATTTCTAGCAATTTAGGTGCTATTCACACCCTTAGTCAAGTTTAGTTACCTCCACCAAAGAAGGAGGTTATGTTTTCATCAGCGTTGGTATGTCCGTCTGTGTGCAAAATAACTCAAAAAGTGTGAACGGTATTTGATGAAACTTGCAGAAAAAGTTGGTAATGACACAAGAGACAGATGATAAAATTTTGGTAGTGATCCAGGAATTCTTATGTATTCTTGGAAGGATTTTGCATTTGTTATATTTATTTTACATATCTTGGCATTTGAAGCAGCTTGAGTTATGATAGTTTGAGCAAAAGAACTGGCTATTGTAA
>NC_142928.1:161197205-161287205 GCF_046866305.1 Octopus bimaculoides
ATCACCAAGGCACTGTGAAGGTAAACGATTGTTGCCCTTCGGCCTTGGCTATTGATTTCCGGCTGTAGTGCCGCCCTGCAGATTCCAAAAAGCCAGCAGTGCTTTGGTAGCACTAGGGATAATCACCTAGGGTTTTATCTTAAAACGAGGTTCTTTCCCCCTCCATATTTTAAAGAGGTCTCAGGCCAGACGTGTTTGGGGTCTGAAGGTACGCCGTAAAGCTAAACCCCTTATGAGCGAGAAACCCAAAGTAACTCCATAAACCGGCCTACCCCACGATATAATATTAACTGCTCTACATCTTAGAGTGTGCTTCTCCTTCGAATTTATGTATTTCTACAAACTGCTTTCACGTTCTCTTCACCAAACGTTTGTCTTAAAAGTTTTGAACGAATTCATTATGACTTAATCCAAATGCTATGAAGGAGCTGAAGAAAATCTAAGAATGGAAACTTCAGTTTATTCCTACACATCAAAGGGCTCAGCTAAGCTTTTTTACGTGTTCAAAAAGCAATTAAAATTTTTATTTTCAGGAAACAAATTCCAAATTGTAGGAATATAACTGCAGATCTCATTATATCTCACGTTTGTTATCACAAAGTTTATAAAGAAAAGAAACTGCCATAGGATCATAGAACTTTTGACATTTTTATAAAGTGACTCCTACTTTGAAGAGCCAAATACAAGCTGTAAAGCCCTATCGAGCAATTAACCCAAAGCGGGTGATAACGAAACGTCAAGTAATGTGGTTTACTAATTGTAAGTGTGAACATTTTTATATGTTAAATCTCCCCCATCGAGTGAATAGCGGCCGTTTAGAACATTATAATGATGTGAAATAGCTTCTCACTTAATGACTCGATATTTGAAACCAACTGAATCGTTAAGTCGAGATATTCACCCTTCTCTCTCTCTCTTCTATATATATATATATATATATATATATATATATGTGTGTGTGTGTGTGTGTGTGTGTGTGTGTGTGTGTGTGTATGTAAATATCTTTATACACACACACACATATATATACTTATATATACGTATATATATACATACTTATATATACGTACATAAAAATACTTACCTACCTACCCACCTACCAACATACATACATACATACATACATACATGTGTATGCATATATATTTACATAATTTCATAATTTTGCGCCTGCTTCCCATGCTGGCGCTAATTGAAGGCAGTATTATGGTCCTAACAGTTTTGTTTTTATTCGAAGTTGTTTATATTCCTAAACAGATTAAAGAACTACGTTTCACTCATAACTTTCATTGTGGTGGGGTTGGGGGCTGGTTTCTGAGGCTAAACGCTCTTTCTATCACCAACCACTTTACAGGTCTAGAGAGGTTATTACGTCTTCGACAATGCCAAAATGTCTTCTTGATACTGTCTCCGATCATTTGTCAACCACTTTTTAGAATGCACTATGTGCACTTCATCGAGGCACCAGCCCTAGTGAGGTTGTCTGTTCTCCGTAAGATTCAAGAGTCCTCACTATTCTATGATGTGTTAGTATGCTCAAGGTAATTTGATCGAGAAAGAGCGTTGAAGATAGAGCGATGACAAATCCAGTATTAGTGAATGGCGGGAGCAGATTGTGGTCCTCGTTACAGACGAGAAGTATTTCATATTTAATTGTTCTTCTCCATAATTTTTTTTCTATATCTCATTTTGATTTTTGATATATATATATATATATGATATTCTCCATACACTTAACAAATAAAAATACAAAAATGTAATGATATATCTTTTTTCTACCTCCGACGAGATTCAACTTTATAATGATTTAATTATTATAATTAATTTCTAGAGTTTGAATTGAAACGGTAGTCAGAGATTATATCTGTAGTGGATCTTGCATGCATGAAGTGGATTCGATCCACCATAGCCAAATTCAAATTAACACTGCAACAGAACTTTTCCCACGGTGGAACAATGGTTTTTCTGTGACTGCAGTTTTATATTTTCCAGATGCCTTTAGCTAGGCTGAAATAATGTCTTCACCACTTGACCCTTTCTAACCTCTTCTACTTCCCCAAAAGCTAGAATAGAGATAACGAGACCACCAACTAAATCTATTGTTCTCAATGATATGTCTATTCTTCTGGATAGTTATAAAAGCAAGAACACCCCAAGCAAAAATAAGTCGGTAACGACTCAACGAGTTCAGTCTCATGGTGACGACTCAGTGACAACGAAGTCTGGCTGACCAGCTAGAACCTTGGTCAGAGGGAGAACTGAAGTTTACTGTCAGCAACTGTGAGACAACACCCTACAACTCTCTCTAGCTCTAATTCTGTTCTCTTACAACATCATTCTATCGCAATCTGTGGATTACTACTAACAATTCGTATACGCCAAACTGTGCAAAGAAACATTCTGCCACATCTAACTTTCTTCTGCACGCTCTCGGATGTTATGACCTGCCCGTCGAAGCAAGGTATTGTAGCGTAACAATAAATAAATACTTCCTTAAAACTTCATGTATTGTTCATCGTTCCCATCTTACAACATGCAATTATAACAATTTTTATCGTTTCAACTGCTGACTCCGACACTTCATAATATCGTTTACAAATCAATTTCCCTCGCTACATGTCTATTTTTGTAATTAATGAATATAACCATTAATTGATTTATCTCTATTTTCTTAAATGAATATAAACCTCAGCTTATTTAATTACCTTATTTTTTAATAATAAATCTAATTTCAATATAAATAATAGGTAATAAGCCAGTAAATTCATTGGATATTATTATCCCTTAATGGGGTATTTAACCTTTAATTGAACTTATATATATGCCTACGTAAGAAAGTATGTTTACTGTTTCGGAGATCTTTTATGGTAGTAGAAAAGGCATTTAGCTCCTATTTCTAAATCAGTGCGTGGCGAAGCTATTAGCTGACCCCTGATTATAATTATGTATATAATTATGGAATATATATATATATATATATATATATATATATATATATATATATATATATATGTAGATGAACGTATAAACATACATGTACATATATATGCATATACTCATATATTGTTTGTATCACGACAGAACGCACGCGTTACCTTTATACAGTAAGTTTTAACTATTTTTCTAACGCGACTCTCTCTATTTCTATTTCCCCCTCTCATTCTTCCCTCTACTGTTCTTCGCCTCTACCTGTCACTACTTCTCTCTCTCTCTCTATCTCTTGTTACTCGTCCTTCGCCTCTCACCGCTACTACTATCTCTCTCTCTCTCTCTCTCTACCTCTCGTTGCTCACTTTTATTCTACTTCCTCCCCTCCTTTTCCCTCTGCTACTCTTTCTCTTCACACAGCCTTGGTCACGTGTGTCCGGCTGCTATTTCTTTTCGTTCTTGGAATCACCAAGCTCGCACGTACTTCTTTGCCCCTCCTGTACGTGCTTCATAGCGTTCAAGACATACACACTTCACGTCTGGCTGTATAGCCTTTTTGTTTGTTTATTTCACCGTTTCGTTTTCCTGTCTTGTTTTCCGTCCGCCACTACCCTCCACGAAAACAATTTAATTTGTGTTCGTGGGAAGAACCATTTTAACGATGCGTACTGCCTTAATTCTTCGAAACGCCGAAGTTTTAATGGTGGCAGCTGATGAAGGGGATGTTTCTATGTGGCCTGCTTGTTTGTTGCACCTTGTTTACCATTTTGTCCTTGTTCTTTTGCCACGTCATGTACCCAGTTATGTATCTATATGTACATGTAGATGAACGTATAAACATACATGTACATATATATGCATATACTCATATATTGTTTTTATATATATATATATATATATATATATATATATATATATATATATATATATAGAGAGAGAGAGAGAGAGAGAGAGAGAGAAGTATTCGCACACACACACACATTCAATGGTTTCGTGCTTTTGCCATTTCCTCCGTAAAGCTTGGCATCATGAGATCAGTCTTTACCACATTATTCTATGTTTTCTTAGCTCTATCGTTTTCAGAGACTCCATCCATTTTGAGTCCCTTACATTTATTTTATATAACCGCCACCCTTTATACCCATCACAGTCGTCTACCAGTTTTTCTCTCAGCTCATTTGTACTCCGTCCTGCCAGCACACTGATATTAAACATCCAGCAGAACATGCTTGTGCTATTTCTTTCTTGTCTTCACTAATCTTCTACAAACAGATCTCACATTTCACTACCGTAGAGCATTGCAATTCGTTCATATGCATCAGTTAATTTGCCTTTTACTCTAAGAGAGAGAAACTCTTTGTTACCAACAAAAGTAATAGCTCCCTGAACTATTTCTAATCCGCCCTTTCTCTGGCTACAATATTTTCGGAACATCCATCTCAACTGTTAATTAAGTCATTTAGATAATAGAAGTTATCGACTATTTCTAGGAAGTCTTCCGAGCATTTAAGAAAATGTACGAGGAGGTACCCAGAAATAACCGGAAAGGTTCTCTGTAGAACAAGCCCATTGTAGTTCAGGCTTCTGCTACTAGGAACCATTTGATGCGACCGGCAGCGTCGTGTTGACTCATACTGCCACGTAATGCGTCTTTGTTATGCTTCCCCCTGTTCGTTAATTTTTGCGATGGCTGAAACGTAGGAACAGCGTGCTTCCGTGAAATTCTGTTTTCTGCCGAGGAAAACGGCGACCAAAACAGTTGTGATGCATCAGACAGCTTACAAGGATGCTGTGCCATGAGCAAAACACAAGTTTATGAGTGGTTTCACGCTTTAGGAATGGTCACTTGCCGCTTGAAGACCAACCTCGTTCAGAACTAGCGTCGACCTCCCTAACGAATGAAAACATCACCGAACAATTGACGAACTTGTTGATATGACTGGTGTGTCCTGGAGCTCCTGCCAACGAATTTTGAGCGAGGAATTGCGAATGAAAAGAGTTTCAGCAAAAGTTGTGCCTCACAGAAAACCAAAAGCTGTCACGACTGAATGCGTATCGTAAACTGAAAGAACAGTTGGAAGTTGATCCGGACCTTTTTTAGAAGGTCATCACTGGTGACGAAAGCTGGTGCTACGGAATTTGCAGATGTAGAGAGGTGAATGAAAAAACGATGTTAAAAGGCATCACTTCGTAAGAGTTCCAGCACTGCTTCGAACAGTGGAAAAACGCGTCTGGACCGATGCATTGCTTCAAATGGACAATACTTTGAAGGCGATAAAAGTGTTAACATGTAAAACTAAGTGAATAAAATAATATTGCAAAATTCCGGTTTCTTTTGGGTACCCTTTCATATTTCACGTGTGTTGTTAGTTCGTCGCTTCTATGCATCGACCGGATCCAAAGTCTGCTTTCTCTGTTAATCCGCTTGTGCGTTTATAGTTTATAATGAACACGCCCAATAAAAATCCTACCTACTCATTTTTTGCATATCGATTACTAACATTTTCCGGTCAGTTTTCCACTTATTAATACTTTAGATTTTGTCAAGTTTACATTAAAGCCACTCAATTTACAATTTCACTTCCATGTGTGGAATTTTCTCTCTATTTCTACCACAGATTCAGTTGTATGAATCAGGTTATCAGCATATTGGAGTTCCTACTGATAGAGGTCTTAAACTTTTCTGTTATGATCTTGAAATTATAATAAACAACCGTGGCATAAAACCCGAGCACGAATTGACATCTTCCTGCATGTTAAATTCATCACTGCACGCATTGCTGACATTCATTTTGTTGGCTTGTACAGTCCCCAAAAGCCATTCATTTACATGTAGTTTCTTTAGTGATCATCAGATTACAAGGCAACGGATCCCGGTCAAAGGCCTTCTCTAAGTCAGCGAACGCTGTATATAGCATCTTACTCGTAACTAAGAACTTCTGCAACTGTCTCATAAAGATCATCAATAGCACAAAACCGAACGGCAACTCAGCGAGGGTAATTCTCTTTCTAATCAATTTAGATCGAACTCATCACGAGATTTTCGTAGCCTGTCCCATCATTTTGATATATCTGTATTTTTCTCTCAATAGTGTATCGCCTTTCCTTGTGTTTGTTGACGTTTATCCTTGCAACATCACTCATTTGTTATGACACTTTCCTATACCATCTGAATGACTATGTGAATGATTAGCTCGTACCCTACTCCGACAAACATTATAAACATCTCAATGACTATTACTGACAGATCCGGTACCTTCTCTGCCTTCCTATTTCCAATTTGACGACTCTTCGCTCTATTGGGTGCTTGGGGTAGACTATCTCTCTCCTCAAAACATTTTCCATAAATAAAAAAAAACTCTCATAGGAGCACTTCTATGCTTCATTCTTTCTAAGTGGTAGTACGCTGTTACATCGTACAAACTATTCCCTAGGTACATCTCGATTATCACTCCAGCATATTTCATAGCAAACAAAAACATCTTATGCTTCTGATTCTTACGTACGATAATTATGTAAAGAACGACCGTGCGAACCAAAGGAGAATGGCGACGAAAAGGAAGAGGCTCCTTTAAACGCGTCGCACGGTCGACACAAAACATGTAATATAACATAAGTGGGCTCGTAATGTGAGATGCGAGCAAGTGCCAGCAATGAAAGAGAGAGATGGAGACAACCGTTAAATATATAAGGAGAGTAAGTTTATTAGCATAGTGAACAGTGTGTCTGTGTGTGCGTGCATGCGGCAATATAAGTAAGACAATACATAAGACAATACATAAGACAGGCCTTCGTGTAAAGGATAGTATGTATACAATAATATGAGTGTATGTGTGAATGAGAAATACAGAACATGGAATAAGAGTCTGTAACACAGTAGATAAGCGTCCTGAACAAAGATAGAGAAAGTATCAGTTCATAGAAGAGTTTCACAGTAGGTAGAATGTCTGTACTCAAAAAGTTGTAGCCGAATAGCAGAGCTGAGGTGTCACATGTTGTGTGTGAAATTGAGCGCCGATGCTATGACCGATTACTTGGTACAGAATATTCTCGCAGGTTGTTCTGGCTGTTATTTTCGAGGTGGAAACAATCCACACAAACAGTATTGAGAAGGAACCTCGGTTACTGTTGTTGGTAGCGTGTACTCTGGTGGTGGTGCTGGCGACGGAATTGTAGTAGACAGTAGATTGGTGGTGTTGACGTCGTCGCTGGAAACTGGCTGGAGCTGTGTTCTGTGAGTGGTCTACGACTAGACCTGAAAAGGCCTGAGGTCGCGACAAACTGGTGTGGATAAAGCAGGCTTATTTATAGATAAAAAGGGGCTCAAGAAACAGGCAGAAAACACTCTCTCACGTGACCTTATTAGAAGGCCACGATTGGTCGGTATGTACCCTGGCGCGAAACAGAACTGGACATAAATGCCGCGCAAATAAGAGCCAATCAGGGTGGTGGACACAGCGGTTCAAACGGCGGAAAGCTAGATGTTAGCCGCTTCGCTATCATTCGTAAATAAATACCCGAGAGAGAGGTTTCACTACAATTAATATGTATACCTGACATCTAATCCTTATCACTTTTTGATACTTTTCTCTGTTCCCCACTTTTTCACAAGTCTTTCCCAACCTGTCTCAAAGCGTTTATGGCTCTATCTACAATGCAGTTTCACCACCATGGCAATTTGCGTCAGCTAAAATGGTATTCGAGGATTGTCAAAATAAATGTGAAACATTGAAAAAATTTGAGACGTGGATGTGTGGTAAGAAGTTTGCTTCTTAACCACACGGTTCTGGGTTTAGATCCGCTGCGTGGGACCGAGGGCAAGTGTGTTCTGCTTATAGCCTTGGGCTGACAAAAAGCCTTGCAAGTAAATTTTGTAGACGGGTGACAGAAGTGCGTCGTGTGTGTGTGTGTGCGTGTGTGTATGCGTGTCCGTGTGTGCGTACGTGTGTGTGAGTAAGTGTGTCTTGTATCTGTGTTTACCCCCACCCCGCTTGACAATTGATGTTGGTGTGCTTATGTCCTCGTAAATTAGCGGTTCGGCAAAAGAAGCCAATAGAATAAGTACTAGGCTTAAAAAAAAAGTACTGGGGTCGATTTATTCGACTAAAAATTATTCAAGGCATGGCCACAAGCTAATGTCTGAAACGGGTAAAAGATAAAAGATAAGAAAAAATATCACAGGATATTTTTTATGGCTTCATATTAAAAGCCAACTATATGAGAATTTTTTTTAATATTGTGTGGATGCAAAAATTTCAAATGTTTTCTGGACTACTTGAGAGTGTAAGGAGTTGAATCAAGCGTTAGTTTATTGATAAAGTGAGATAATGATATACTGTTGGATTTTGTTTGAGGCTTGAAGCTGGAGTTGTGGCTGTTCACTCTAGCCTTGAAGGTGGTGCTACATGAGCCGATATAAATGTAATTACAGTTGGTAGTTGATTCCGTGCACTTATAAACTATGTTTTTTGTGAGACAACTTTTTCGACATCCCAATGGGAGCTAGTGACTCTGACCAGGTCACTGATCTTGAAGGACTCTCCCTACTTAAAGGTCTCCATGAACAATTCCCTAACATCTCCGGTGGTCTATACAGAGACAACGCTCTGTTCACTATCCAAAATTGTAGTAACCAGTTAATCGAACAGACTAGAAAAAAACTAAGAAACTGTTTGAAAAACGTTGGCCTCAGCGTCTCCCACTTGACCAAAAATATTTCCTCACCCTCTTCCCTCCAAATGATATTTTCTTCAAATACCAATCCCTTTACTAAATTCTGTGACTCAGCCAAAACAGCTCCATTATTCTAATACCAGTTAACTGACTTTGTTTAAATTCCTTCTTCCTCTCACTCCCTTATTCAAAAGCTTATTTCTCCCTACATTTACATACACATCTCGTACTGTGCCCTCCACACATTCTGATTGAATTTTCCATGCGTCAACATGTAGATCCTTGCTACAATGTAATCTTTAATTCAATCAAGATATCCTTGGCCTGAAGAGTAGCCGGCGGAGAAAAAGGAAAAAAGAAGAAATGAAGCAACGGGAGATCAAACACGGGAACCGGAGCCTTCAACAAGTAAGGAAGAGGAGGGAAGAAAGGAACTGGAAGACGAGCAACAGAGCGAAATAGAAATGCCAGCACTAACGAAAGAAAATGAAGATGCATATACACATATTGATTGCCTTTGATTAGGAGCAAACAGTTTTTGCTTTGTTTTTTATCTTTTTGTTTTCTTCTTTTTTTTTTGCCTTTCAGAAAGAGATAAAATTCATTGAATTGATGATTCATTCATATCGATAATATTTATTTTATCGAAAATTCGCCTAATGCATTCTGTGAAATAGTTGATGTTAGGAAGGGCTTCTAGTCATAGAAATCCATGCCAAAAGTAGAATGTACAAATGAGACGTGATTTTCACCCTATGCCTGTAGGGAATGAAGAGCAGTAAATCTGAAGAACTGCTTCGGACCGTGACGACACGAATGATCTATGTCAGCAGGAAGATTGGACGGAGAACAACAATGACAATGATGTTATTGTTGTTGTTTTTGTTGCTGCTGCTGCCGTCGCTGCTGCTGCTGCTGCTGCTGATGATGATGATGATGCTGATGATGATGATGATGATGAGGAGGAGGAGGAGGAGGAGGAGGAGGAGGAGGAGGAGGAGGAAGAGGACGACGACGACGACGACGAAGACGACGACGACGACGACGACGATGATGACGATGACAATGGTGATGAAGGAAAAGTATCCGAAATGTCCAATCAGCCATTGTCGTCGTCGTCTTCGTCGTCGTCGTCGTCATCGTCGTCGTCGTCGTCCTCCTCCTCTTGATAAATTAACTCTATTTATTTATATATTTTTATGCATGAACATTTTATAGATTAATTATTTTTTTTGAATCGGAATCTTAGCGATCGATTCTTCCCTTGCAAATTTGTATCGTTGTACCAGTATAAGAAATTCATTTTAATTCGCTGAGTTAGGGTGGGAAGATGCCAGAAACGGTATAGACAGTTGGAGTGAAAGTTTTGCAGTATTCAGTTACGTTAAATCATTAAATTTGGTGTTCCATTTCATCTGTCTTCTCCATTAACTCCTCAATAATATTTTGTTAAAGGGCGGTAGCTGGCAGAAACGATAAAAGTACATTGACATATCAAGTTACGTCCCTTTATTTAATTTTCCGTTCTCGCATGGATCGTCTTGGCTTTTCATGAAACAAGTTGAAACAAGTTGATACTCTGCTGCTGCTGTTGTTGTTGTTGTTGTTGCTCCTGCTGCCGCCGCTGCTGCTGCCGCCGCTGCTGCTGCTGCCGTTGTTGTTGTTCCGCTCTAGGCCACACGTTGGTTGAGCATTCCAGTCAGATCCATTCCGTCATTTTAGTTCCCGGGACTACATTGTCCAGTATGTCCTTCCGTAATTTTAGGGAGTCTTGGCTGCTATTTCTAACAAATCAAGAAATCACATACAGGCTTCACGTGTTAAACTATATGTATTGTTGTAATATAAAAATATCAATATACTGTAGGAGCTTTTTTTATTTGTTTGTTTAGTCAAAAGACAAAGAGCAGCACCCATGACTCTCAGGCTTCCACACAGTTTTCACACAATGCTTTAGTCGACCTGAAGAAAACATGGAAGAATGTATTTGTCCTAGGTGCTGCGCGGTGAGATTGAACTCGAAAGCGCGTACTTACAAATATAACTTTTTAATTGGACAATCGTACCTGCGCCTCTAAGCGTTAAAGAGAATGAGTTAAGTTCCGTTCCTGCTAAATCAAAATAGTGAAGCAGCCAGATGAACTTTTTGAAGCCATTCACTAAAACAATTAGGAGCGATATGAATGTCACATTGTACCAGCGCCTCTACTACAAAAATTATACGTCCTAAGACAGGGTTGGCCAACCTGAAGACCGTTGGCCGCATGCAGCTCGCTTGATACTTTTTTGAAATAGATTTATTTAAACAAACATTTTGAAAATTTTATCAAAAATTAAAGATTGTAATGAAAAGTAAAAAAAGAAAGATGTTACTATATTTGTAACGATAACATTTCATGTTGAATCAACAATCATTCATTCATTATTGAAATAATAGCATAAGAAAGCAAAATGCTTTCAATTCTGTCAGTATACAAGCGGCTCTCAAAAACCTTTCTGTGATTAAAGTGACCCGCAATGTAATTCGAGTTGGCCAGGCCTGTCCTAAGACTTAAACAAAATGAATTAATATTTATTTGTAGAGTAGGGCGGCGATCAGGAAGAATCGTTAGCACGCGGGGCAAAATGCTTAGCGGCATCTCGCCTGTCTTTACGTTCTGAGTTCAAATTCTGCCGTGGTCGACTTTTCCTTTCATCATTTCAGGGATCGATAAAATAAGTACCAGTTAAACCCTGAGGTCGATGTAATAGATTTAGCCCCACCCTTAACTTGATGGCCTTGTGCCAAAATTTGAAACCAATATTTATATAATTGCTGAGTAAGTGATCGTTATAAAGACGGACATGTGTTTCCAACATGTAGAAAACAAAGAAAGGGAGAAAGAGGGAGGGAGATACAGAGGGAGAGAGAGAGAAGGGGGGAGAGAGAAGGGGAGAGAGAGAGAGAGAGAGAGAGAGAGAGAGCTTGAGTCAGTGAGGTAACTTGTACGTAGTCGTCCCATCTGTTAAAAATAACAATATCCCCAACTCAGATCACGTCTTAAAATAAAATAAAGAAAAGAAAAGGAGAGATACACGTTAGATAATCCTGAAAAGACAAAATGGTCAGTTGGTATAGATTTGATCAAAGACTTGCTTGACAAAAAGTTTGCTAAACGACAACCGAACAACCACTGCGACATGATTCCAATGCCTGATTAAATTATTTCATACCACTTGCATCACTAATGTCCTTGAGAGAATCATTACGGTTACAATATCACATTTCCTTTCTCTCATAACTAGGGCTTTAGTCCCTACACAAAAAGAAACATATCTATTTCCTAATTAAAGCGTCAAATTAAATGCTTTACAGTATTTAGTTTTCTTCGTTCCCTATTTCCCATTTTTAGTTCACATCAGCTATGCCCGTTATTTATTTGGAGGAAGGGGTCAATAAGATAAATGCTAGTGATACGCTGGAATTGATTTAACCAGCCAGTTACATGTCTTTGCAGTAAAGATTTACTCAAATACTTCGGTATAGTGTCTGAATCGAAAGAGCATCAAGTTAAATGCCTGTGCTAGTTAGTTACAACTCATTACATTCCGAGTGCAAATCCTGCTGAGTTCAACTTTGCTTTCCATCCTTCCAGGGTTGATAGAATAACACTACAAGTAAAAACCTGAGGTGACAAGTTGTAGTGGGTTCTTCGTCTGCCTCGACGATGAACATTCATTTGTTTGATCAGATGAATTTCTTCTGAAGAAATTAACACTTAGGGTGACTGAATATTCCCCAGATATGTCGACTCTTCACTTAATTATCAAACCTAGGCTCGGGAACAGGGAGCAAGGGATGCAAGCATACAACCTAAAATTTGGTGGGTAGCGCAATGAAAACATCTTGAACATCTTCCTGAAGAACTTCATCGCCAGAGCGAACGAGTGTAAACACATTTTTTTCACTGAGTTGAAACATTTATTTTCCAATATTGGGTTTGTATGATGTACAAATATAAGAATGGTTTCATTTTTTTTTTTTTTTTTTTTGCAGAAGACCAGCAATTTCGGGGAAGGGGTTAAGTCGATTACATCGGCCCCAGTGCTCAACTGCCACTGTAAGGATGAAAGGCCGCAGTGCTCAATTGCTCTGTAAGGATGAAAGGCAAAGTCGACCTCGGCGGAATTTGAACTCAAAACGTAAGGACGAAAGAAAAGCCGATAAGCATTTCGCCCAGCGTGCTAATGACTCCGCCAGATCGCCGCCATTGTACAACGATAAATAATCCTTCCTACTGTAAGCACAAGGCCTGAATTTGTTTTTGTTTTTGTGCGGGGGTGGGGGTGTAAGTTGATGTAATCGACCCAAGTATTTGACTGGTACTTAATTTATCGACCCCGAAAGGATGAAAGGCAAAGTCGACCTCGGTGGAATTTGAACACAGAATGTAGCGGCAGACGAAATATTGCTAATCATTTTGCCCAGCGTGCTAATGATTCTGCCAGCTCATCGCCTTTGTACAAATATAATAATAATTGTTATTATTATAATTATTATTTTACCTGTATTTGTTTTGACTGCAAAAATCAACCTAGTTTGTAAAAAAAATTAGGCATATGTTTGCACCCTGAAAGCAAATTTCGTTCTCGAACTTATGTTCTCAAGCTGTATCGGCGTGACACAGTGTGGTAAGACTAGATCTTTGAATTAGAGGCCACAATCTAAGGTACAAGGGGAAGAAACGCTTGCTGTATTAGACAGATACTTTATCAACCCAGTAACGTAGCTAGGAGTGGTAGGTGAAGGAGGAAGTCTGCTCCGGCCGACACTTTTATGAGGAGTGGAAGTTTTGGGTCAGCTGTATAAGCCTGCGTATGCTGGGGGGATTCGGGGTGAAAAGGGGTGGGAAACTCAAGTGATGCCCCGGACGGTATACATTCTAGCTACTCCCCTGTATCGACCCTGAAAAAAATAAACTGAAAGAAAATGTTTATGTCGTTGGGGTTTGAACTCAGAGAGCAGACGTTCTGAACAAACGTTATTAGAAAATCTATCTGAAGCGTTAACACTTTTGACAATTCGATGCTTTAAAACAAAGCAACCGAGACTCGAACAAATATGACGCTTGTGATGAAAAGCAGAAGTAAGGGAAACAACTCTATCATAGCTTTAAAATTTTCGTGATAAATCAGGGTTTTGATAAATGCTAGTTTATTATCGAAATGAGCGTTAACAATTTGATTATTTTCTTGCGCACGAAGGTATATATTTGGGTTCTCTTTCCATTTGGTTTTGATTACTGTTGCTGTCATTGTTGTTCAGCTCCAGGGCAAACCTGATCGTACAAATTTATAATTAAAGGCATTTTTATCTTCAGACATAAAGTAACTAGGATAACTAGACATTTCAAAATACAGCACTGAATCAAAGGAGTCTTAACCGTGACTATTCT
The DNA here is from genome assembly GCF_046866305.1 of Octopus bimaculoides. Classification (NCBI taxonomy): domain Eukaryota; kingdom Metazoa; phylum Mollusca; class Cephalopoda; order Octopoda; family Octopodidae; genus Octopus; species Octopus bimaculoides. Next base: position 161,211,242 of record NC_142928.1, read on the forward strand.
GCTAATTTTTTTATTTTTTCTTGTTTTAGACATACATCAGCTGGGACAATCAAGACAATGTTACTTAATATATATTCCAAAATACGGTACTAAGTCAGTTCCTTTCGAAGAACTAAGGAACAATCTCAGTTGATTGACTTAATTCTACTGTAATGCTGTTTTATATCGGCACAAGACCACACAAGTATAGGGTGGTATATAGAATTGTCTCATCTTAGCGAAAAATCAGAAAATCAGATGATGTTCTAGCGGTTCAGTCTCGCAATATTTCTGTTAATGCCATGCGTGTTTCGTGTGTAGAATTCAGAGAGTGTGCATATTTATTTATTTTGTTCATTTACTTCGTTCATATTTTTATTTTTACAGGTTTTTTTTTAAAATGTTTTTACAGTTTTGACTGTTTATCTTTGTGAGGTATGGTTTAATAAAGGAAAAATTAACCAGCAATGTTCCTCGTGCTTAATTAACTGTAGAGAGAGGAAAATCATAGTCAATCCCAGCTACATTTAAATTCAATACAAATATAAACGAGCAAAATTAAATGCAGAAGTCCTTTCTTCTCGCAGTGTATAGCTTCTGACCGCCATTCCATTCGGTCATTTGGACCTACAGGCACATCAGAGTGCTCTCCCTTACCAGTCGCAATCCCTTCGTCCACTTGTGAACTGAAGGAAAATATGTTCTAGAGGAAAATATTTCCATTATTTATTTCTTGTATTAAATATTAAAAAAATTTAAATATTATTTTGATTGCAGGCAGAAATAAAACAAAGACCATATGACTGTTTCGCTAAATACACATACTTCTGACGATCCCTCGCTTGTGTTTTTAACGTGACGTACATGCACATACGCACACACGCATACACACATAAATACATACATATATACATACATACATACATACATACATACTCATGCATACATACACACACATGCCTACGTGCATATGCACACATGCACAAGCATGCATTTATTTACGTACATATACCTACACATACATACATACATTTGCATACATGTACACACACATGCATACCGGTTGTCAAGCGGTGATGGGGGTACAATCACAGCCATAAAGACACACACCCATAGATATATACTTATACACACACGCACACATGCACGCGCGCGCGCACGCACACACACACACACACACACACACACACACACACACACACACACACACACACACGCGCACACACACTCACACACACACACACACACACACACTAAATCAAGCATGAGCAACCTATTTCAAAAGGCGGGTCACATGAGCCATGGCTCATTATCTGGCGGGCTGCAGTACTAAACATTTTCAAGGTTATTTTTCATTAGGCGTGCAATTTAGAAAGACCCGCGAGCCGCAGGTTGCCCATGCCTGAACTAAAACATTCAAGACAGTGCCCCAACTTGGTTGCAGTCCAATGAGTGCAACAAATAAAAGATAATAGATAAGGGTTTCAATGTAAACTATTATAAAATACCCTTCAATCAGCTAAAATCAATATACTACGATTATCATGGTTACCCTTTCTAGTTTCACTTTCAGTATTTCAAGAAGCAAAAAGGGTTATTGCTCAAATTTCACGTGTGACTAACTGTCTTTTAGTTGAGTGGAAGCTGATTAGAGGTAATATATATGTATGTGTCTACATGTGTGTGTGTGTACATATATATATATACATACATACTTATATATATATAAGTACACACACACACATATATATGTTTGTTGTACCTTGTTTATCATTTTGTCCATGTTCTTTTGCCACGTCATGTACCCAGTTATGTATCTATATGTACATGTAGATGAAGGTATGTACATACATGTACATATATATGCATATACTCATATATTATTTATATATATATATATATATATATATATATATATATATATATATATATATATATATATATAGAGAGAGAGAGAGAGAGAGAGAGAGAGAGAGTTATTAATATTTCTAAGTCTCTCTAAAGGAGACTACGGCAGCGGTACTGGAAATTAATAGTTATCGCCAAGCCAACATGGCAATATATATATATATATGTATATATATATATATATATATATATATATATATATATATATATATATATATATATATATATGTATATATGTATATATATATATATATATATATATATATATATATATATATATATATATATATATATATATATATATATATATACATATCCAGGGTGCAGTGAATATATTGTCGACTAAGTTACGCAAAAATGAAAATAACACTGACATCTCATTTCAACAGATACATTTACCAAAATTACATAAACATATCTTGAAATACTAAAGAATAAATTCATTCAATAAAATCGCCATTGGCTTCAACCACGACCGCCAGACGACATCTGAATCTCCTGCAACTCTTCTGGGCGGTCTACTTGTTTAAGTTGGTGAATGCTGCCGTAATCCTTGCCTTCAATTCATCTTTGTTGGACTCTCGCACAACTGCGCCCTACACATAATAATCAAGGGAGTTGCAGTCTGGGGAGTTAGGTGGTCAAATGTTAGGGGTGATGTGGTTGCAGAAATTGTCTCACAGCCATGACTGGGTTCTCCTGCTTGTGTGGCATGGTGCAGAGTCTTGTTGCCAGACATAGGGTCTTCCAGCAGCCACCCTCTTGATCCAGGGAGCACTATCTCCTCCAGGTGCTTGACGTAGGCCTCCGTGTTGAGTGTGAGACTGTGGGAAGATGAATGGAGGCATATTGTCGCCATCACAAGTGATCACTCCAAACACCATGATGTTAACCGGATGTTTGATTTTTATCATTCTTGGTACATGTCCTCAGATTGACACCTAAACACTCTGTAATGTTCGCATTGGAGCTTCCTGCGCGAATGCCAAGCAGTACAGCATGTCGTTTCGAAATTTCTGGTGGAGTGAATTGCGTCATGGTGCTGACTTTCTCACAGTCGTTTGACTACAGCTATGTAGTCGACAAAATCAAAAACAAACAATGCACATGCGCGAAATTAAACAGTATAAAATGGCAACAATTTACCCATCGCACCCTATATATATATATATATATATATATATATATATATATATATATATATATATATATATATATATATATACATACATACATATTCACTATATATATATATATATTCACTATATATATATTTTTTCACTATAAATATATATATATATATATATATATATATATATATATATATATATATATATATATATATAATACAAAGAATATATATACATGTATACACACATATATGTACATACTTACATCTACATGTGTATATACATGCATATCAGGGTACAGGACGTTAGAACAATAAACTACAGACAACGGAACGAACACATAGGAAAACGGAAAGCCACTTGGAATATCCCTTCATCAGCTGTCTCTATTCTATCTAGACGTTTCGAAGACAAGACAGAACGTACTCTAGAATAGTCTCTTCCTGAGTAGTGGATCAACCCACTACACAGAGGATTCCAAGGTGGCAAACACAAACCAAGACAGGAAAAAATGGACAGTGAAAGCCGTACGGCCAAACGCAAATCTGAGGTAGAACGCTAGTAGTTCGTCTTGCCTTCACAGCGGCTGGAGTGAAAAGAAAGTTGACCACAGGTCACACGAGAGCAGAGAGGATGGTGGAGGGAGGAAGTGGAACAAGGATGAAGGGACAGAAGCAGTGAAGTAGAGGCCAGGACAGAAGGGTTGATAGGAAGATAGAGGAAGACAGATAGATAAATAGATAGAGAGGATGGTGGAGGGAGGAAATATACTTCTAACATAAGGATAAAATTTTATTAAAAAGTTTTATCAATGGCCAGCATATGAAAAATACCTTTTAAGGTGAAAATTATAAATACAATTATAAATAAGGGCAAAAGAAAAAAATTTCTTTGCCGATACGCTGAAAAATAGATGTTAAATCGTCTAACCACATTTTCACTATATTATTACACCATGTGTCGAAACGAGGTAAGCAAGCTAACAGAAATTCATAAAAATTTTAGTTATCTCCGAATCTGTTGCAATTTCTGGATTAATCGAAAGGATTTTTCCTTCATCAGCGATTTTTATGAATTTCTGTTAGCTTGCCTATCTCGTTTCGACTCATGTTGTAATAATAATAGTGAAAATATTTTATGTGGTTAGACGATTTAGCATCTATTTTTCAGCATATTGGCAAAGAAATTTTTTTTCTTTTGTCCTTATTTATAATTGTGTGTGTGTATATATATATATATATATATATATATATATATATAGAGAGAGAGAGAGAGAGAGAGAGAGAGAGAGGGGAGTAAAATTCCCAAGATCCATGGACGAGTTCTCTCCACCGGTCTTTGTCCCTCATCATCGCTGCCATGTTTTGTGTCTCCCAGAGACCAGTATCTGTCCTTAGGGCATCAACATATGTCATCTTCGGTCTCCCTCTTTGTCGTATTGTAAAACTGTATGCCCCTCTCGGTAGAAGGGCCAGTAACCAGTCGTCAAGAGAGGGTCTAGTCGGTGTCTTGTGAAGTTATCAACGATAGTAAGACAAAAGTTAGTGTATTACTATTTCGGTACGAAGAGATACAACGGTATCCGATAACTAGTAACTATTGGTCTGCCTAAGTCAAAAGGGTTTTTTGTATTCTTCCTTTCTACTTGGAGAGTTTAAATGTAGCTATAAAAATGTGCCCTTCTGTTGAAATGAAATTTCAGTAAATTTCTATATCTTTGTGCAGTTTCTATATCTTTGTGCATTGCTCTGCATTTTACATTTGATGTAATGCTCACATTGCTTAAATAAATGGAGTCGCATGAAACGATCGTACTGCATTAACTTTGGATATCCTTGTTGCTTATTTTGATTTTAATCACCTTATTTTGGAATTGTATGGATAATACCATACTTAATTCTGGTGCCTAAACTTAAGTACCATATTCACCTTGAATCTAAATTTTATATATATATCTGTAAAAATATGTGACACTTATTCGGTATCCATGATAAAACTCCGAGTTTCGGATGCCGGGGTGGGAACCCACGCCAACATCTCTTCAGTTATCCGGCGAAGGAAAATTCCTGTGAAAAATGACCCAGTGAGCGAGTAGTGAAGGATGTTGGCGTGGGTTCCCACCCCGGCATCCGAAACTCGGAGTTTTATCATGGCTACCGAATAAGTGTCATATTTTTACCGATAAATTCCTCTATTTACATAATATCGAAGTCTCTTTCTTTTGTTGTCCTTTCTATCAATATATATATATATATATATATATATATATATATATATATATATATATATATATATATATATATATATATATCTTTCTCTATCTCCCCTTCTCATTCTTCCCTCTACTGTTCTTCGCCTCTCCCTGTCACTACTCTCTCTCTCTCTCTCTCTCTCTCTCTATCTCTCGCTGCTCGTCCTTCGCCTCCCACTGTTACTCCCTCTCTACCTCTCGTTGCTCATTTTCGTTCTTGGACTCCTCAAGCTCGCACGTACGTCTTTGCCCCTCCTGTTCGTGCTTCACAGAGTTCATTACATACACACTTCACGTCTGGCTGTACAGCCTTTTTGTTTGTTTATTTCACCGTTTCGTTTTCCTGTCTTGTTTTCCGTCCACCACTACCCTCCACGAAAACAATTTAATTTGTGTTCATGGGAAGAACCATTTTAACGATGCGTACTGCCTTAATTCTTCGAAACGCCGGGGTTTTAATGGTGGCAGCTGATGAAGGGGATGTTTCTATGTGGCCTGCTTGTTTGTTGCACCTTGTTTACCATTTTGTCCATGTTCTTTTGCCACGTCATGTACCCAGTTATGTATCTATATGTACATGTGGATGAACGTATATACATACATGTACATATATATGCATATACTCATATATTGTTTATATATATATATATATATATATATATATATATATAGACAGACAGACAGATAGATAGATAGATAGATAGATAGATAGATAGATAGATAGATAGATAGATAGATTAAGCACATATATTAAATGTTAATACGTAACTGTTATTACCTTGTGATGTTGCAACTGCTACGATAATTATCAACTGGTAATTGAACAGTTTGAATTAAAGGTGAAAGAATAAAAGTGAGGGTCTTATCACATAAGAATTAAAAGTGAAAGATTAAAGGTGAAACAATATCATATGACATTACAATATAGATGTTATTGTTTCACTTTTGACACATAATACAGAACCAGTCTAAGAGATTGGATCAGGCCCGCATTAGGTAAGAGGTTGAAAATTTTTTGGCCCATGATACAAGATAGAGAGTGAGAGACAGTGTGAGTGACAGAAGGATACATTACTATAAACATCCGGGTCTGTATGTATGTATGTATGTATGTATATATATATATATATATATATATATATATATATATATATATATATATATATATATATATATATATATATATATATATATATATATAGAGAGAGAGAGAGAGAGAGAGAGAGAGAGAGAGAGTGCGTGTGTGTCAGTGACAGAAGGATACATTACTATATACATCCGGGTTTGTATATATATGGATATATATATATATATATATAATATCTATGTTCACACATACATACACGCACACACTTGCAACAGGATGTATATAGCAGATCGTCTTGTGTTTTTCTCAACACATATACATATATATGCGCCCTCAGGAAAACTCAGTGAGGGTGTATGTATGTGTGGGAGGAAACAGTGTGAAGGGGTGGCTGTAGGGTATACATGTCTTTCAAGCATTGTATTGACGTGTGATAAGTGTGTAGTGAATGGGTGGGTAACTGGTTGAGTGGAGGTATAAATGACATTGGGAGTGAGGTAGGGAAAGAATGAGATAGATAGATAGATAGATAGATAGATAGATAGAGAGTAGAGAGTGCGTATGCGTGTGTTTGGATGTATGTGCCTGTTAGTGTGTGCGTGTGTGTGTGAAAAAAGGAGTGAGTGAGCAAACATATGTGTGAGTGAGTGAGGGAGGGAGGGAGGGAACGAGTGAGTGCTTTAATGAATGTGTACTTGGCTGAGTAAGAGAGGGAGAAACAGGGAGGGAGAGAGGGCCAGTGACAGAGTGACATGAAGTGAATGAAATTTTTTCAGTGGGAGTGAGCGAGTAGTGAAGGAGCTTCTATGAAGTCACTTGACCTTTTACATTGGTAAGAATTCAAATCTCCCCCTCCTAACACTTCAGTTTTGAAAGAACAATAAACCCAACCGAAGAGCCACACTGTGGTCACCGGAGCTGTAAGAAATCGCTGCAAAATATTAAATTCTTGCATTCTAAAAATTGGAGGACTCAATAGATATGTAGCCCGAAACACACTATCTCTCAATAAAAGAAAGGATGGTCACGGTCGGAAAACATTTGATTCTGGGCTACTGGATCACCTCTGACCTTGGGATAAACAACAATATGTACAATGTAGAGGTAAATTTCACTGAGGAAAAAAATTGCATAACTCATTTCAAAAACACACCATCGCCACTCACATACCCTAAACATGAGCAGCTTGTAACCAGAAACTTCATGATCATTTCAAATATTAGACCTCACAAATATTGAGGATCTCTTATGGTAGTCACACATCCTTAACATAGTTAACTATGTTAACACTCCATCTCAGAGACTGACTTTTCTCTTCGTGGTCAGGAAATAGTTCAACAAAGCCGCCCTCGAACTCTCTCCAGCTTTTGGCCCGCAGATGTGCTGTCCCCTCCCTCTACCAGTTCTAACAATACTACAATGGTCTCTGCTCCTCGTGATTGGCTGATCTCGTGTCATCACCACTTAGGCACTCCAGATTCACTCATCTCTTCTTTAATCATCTGTTATTTCGTCCAAACCCGCCATCTCCCAAACTCCGTACGAATCACAATGTCCCAGACCTTCTTGGCCAGAACATTATCCTTTCGTAATCTCTTCCCTTGTTCATGTCTTTCCAAAAGTAGTCTCATCAGTGGTAAAAATTTCTCTGCTTTTGCGGCGTTTGTGAAGGCCATTAGTACCTCCTAAATCTTGCTATCTAAAATACTATGGTAGACTCTGAAGCACTCTGTAATGCCTTAGAGCCTCTGCATCTTTCTAGATGTTGGCCTCAAACGACATGCACACTTTGTGAGCCTCAGGTGGAGGACAAATCTTACGGAGACTCAAGGTGTAACAAGAGACTCAAAGTGTAATGTCTCACATTATAGTGTTGATCTCGTAGGTATGAAGAGGTTAAAGTCGTTGTAAAATACTTTACTCAATATCGTAAAGGCATTGCTTGACAGAACGATAAAAACTCCCATAACATATATGTGTAGCAAGGTAATATTGAATACCATATATGATTTTGATTTTTTAATCGGATTGGTTGCAGAGCAGAAATGAAGAAAATTTTGAAAGGGTTTGGAAATGCGCTAAAAAGTTAAATGAAACACACACTTCTCATCAAGAACACAAAAATTCCAAGGATGAAAAAAAAAAAAAGAAAAATATGTCTTGGAGAACTGGCAACAAAAGTTCCACGGGATCAAACTGTCAAAGACTGCCGTCGTACACCTACCTATTAAAACTATATCAGTCTGGATAAGATCAATGCAGAAATGGAATCACTATTTAATGGTAACGACCAAGAAATACTTGGCATACTTAGCTATATTATTCTGTGTTCTGATACTTTAGATGATTCAGATGAGCATCGTTAGCTTGTTGCATCATGTTATGGTGCTGATCTTAATCTCTTGAAGGCAGAAAAGGTAATCTACACAAAGTTTGTCACAGACGACATGCATCCATCAGGTCAACAGGTAACTGCAGGTGTTGGTAAAGCTGTCACGAGACAACGGATTCGATTCCAACATGCATTAAATATCGTGTCATATAGACAGAATGGTTCCTACTTTTCGCTCAGTATCATACCAGTCATTACAGAATGAGGAATATGCACGTGTGCATGTATGTATGTGTGTGCGCGCGCGCGTGTTGCAACGCTTACTCTTAGTGACTTAACTAATTTTTAGATACATTTTCTATTTACTATTGAAATAGGAATGTATTTCAAACTGATCAGAGACTTAGGATTCTTTGCAAAAAATATTTAACAACGACATCATATTCAGCTGCATGCCAAACTTTTATGCGCAATGGAGCAATGGACACGTTAAATATGATTTTAAAATACATATTTTTTCTCTTTTCTTTTTTTTTTTTCTTCCTTTTCAACGAATCCTGGTTCGTTGGACGAATATCAGAATCAGGAAACTGGATTTGAATTCAGTTTCCAGTTTCTGTTGGTTTGAATGGAACAAGAAGAAATGTTCTCTGGACAGAATTCTTTTCCGTCGCAGCTAATTTTCTACCATGTAAATTTAAGCGTAATGTTCAAAAAGGATAATGAGATGTGGATTTCAATGAATTAGAATCCGCAATGCAAGAACTGATGTTCAAATGTATTATTCATGTTACCATTTTGTCTCTAAGTCACTTAAAACGAATTCGAATAAGCTTCCTTCTGAATACAAATGTTACATCATATAAAGAATAAACATCTGAAATTATTGTATCGCTTATCGCATAAAACTAAAGTTCTAAAGAACAGCTTAATTGCATCAGTCTTTCAAGACCTTTCGAGAATAAAACATCTCAGAGATATCATCCGTATGACAAGTAATAGGTAAGTTCATGCTTACATATTTAACACGTGTAAGTATTAGAAACTGGAGGTAAATTTTATGGCGAGGAAAAAGAGTAGCCGATGTTTCATTATTTTAGCAGGTAAAGTGGCAGAAGCGATGCAGCATTTGTTTCGGTTCTTTACGTTCGGAGTTCAACTCTTGCCGAGGTCAAACTTGCCTTTTATCCTTTCGGAGATCAATGAAATAAATAATAAAGTACCAGTGAAGTACTGGCGTGGGGGTTAATGAAATGGACTAATACCTTCAGCCAAAATTGTTGGCCGTGTGCTTACATTTAAAAAAAAGTTAAAGTTCATATCCCTTTGGGTCAATTTTGCATGTCATCTTTTGGAGGATCGATAAAATAAAGCACTAGTCAAATAATGAAGTTGATGCTGATGACTAATCGTCGACCGCCTTGTGCCTATGCTAGAAACAATTGTTTTGGCAAGTAAATGTTTTAGTACAGCCGGTTTGGCACCGCCTATCTGGCGTCGCTCATTCGACGCTGATATATTTGACATTGGTCGGTTTGATATTTCTTTCGTTCCTTCCTTCCTGTCTCCTCCCTTTCTCTGTCTCGCTCTCTCTTTTACTCTCTTCGCTCTCTGTATATTTGCGTGAGTATATTTCTTTGTATGTGTATGACGAGAAGATAAATTTCTAAGTCATTCATATTCAATCAATAAATTCTAATGTCTCTCTCCATCTCTCTCTTTCACTCTGTATGTGTATATTTCTACGTGCACAGGTGTATGTGTGTGTATGTTTGCATGTGTATTTGCTTTCAGTGTCAAAATGTAACGTCGTTAAAACAGACTTAGTTCCAATCAACCGTGCCAACTCATCAGCGTCGAAACAGCTGCGCCCTATCTTCTCATTATGACATCGAATATGCTTCAAGCATATTATAATCCCAACCAACCATTCTGTATTATTTTTTTTAATATAGGAAAAAGAAAGTTATTTCAACGGATATTTATAAACTGAAAAATTGAATGAAATCGATGTAAATCTTTTTGTATCAATATATTAAGAAGCGCATCCACCTATTTTTAATGTCTGAAATAATTTAACACACACACACACACACATATAATGTACATATATGTATTTATGTATATGTATATGTATATGTATTGTATATTACAGTATGTATGTATATGTGTGTGTGTGTGTGTGTGTGTGTGTCTGTTTGTGTATGTTTGTGTGTGTGCATAACACACACACACACACAAAAATATTTATTTATTTATTTATATATATATTTATATGTGTGTGTGTGTGTGTATACATATCTGTATGTATGTATGTATGTATGTATGTATATAAACATTGGCTTCTTTTATCGACAAAAAGTGAGCAACAGGTGTTTCTGAAGAGATATTTGGTGGATAAACACAAATTTTAAACAATTAAAAAAAGATAAAATACAATAAACGCTTCACTTGTTTCTCATTTTCAACAATAGAATGTTTTTATCTTTCTTTCTTTTTTTTTTGCACATCTATTTATCTGTGTTTGGAGAGAGAGAGAGAGAGAGAGAGAGATACATACATACAAATGGACACACACACACACACACACACACACACACACACACACACACACACACACATACACACAAACACACAGAAGCACAACATGGTCGAATAGTTAAGATGTTCGTCTTGTAATCATGTGGCCCCGATTTCATTCCAACGGCGTGACATATTGGGTAAACGCCATTTTGCATAACCACAAGTTGATCCATACCCTTTGAGTGAAAGAACGAGCATAGATTGAGGAAGAATGAGGAATAGAAATCTGTCGGGTAGATTGCACATGTAATTAAAAAGCAAAAGTTACAGATTTGACACACACTGTGTCACGTTGATTCTACCTGAGAATTACGCTAAAGGAACTAGTATCTTTGAAATGCTCAGTCACTTACACGTTAATTCCAGAACAGGTAATTTATTTAACAACAGAAAACCATCGACAAAGATCCACCAACACACCACACATACACACACTCTCTCTCTCTCTCTCTCTCTCTCTCTCTCTCTCTCTCTCTCTCTCTCTCTCTCTCTCTCTCTATCTATCTATCTATCTATCTATATATATATATACTTTATTTAAAAGCAGCAGAAATATAACTGCTGCTTTTAAATAAAGCATATTACTCTACCTCTGGTATTTGAGTACTCTTTTTTCCACCTTGTTGCACATTTTATGAGCTTACTCCGGTATATATATATATATATATATATATATATATATATATATATATATATATATATATATATATATATATATATATATAAGTTACGAGTGTTTGTTTCTCAAATTTGACGGTGATAATATAGTTTTATACTTTTTTATGAAGGGGGCTTTTTATACATGTCAACGGCGTCATTGAGGTAAGGAAAAAAATTATCAACGACAAGGGTAATTGACACAGTTGACACATTATCAATTAGTATAATAGCATAGTCTGGAAAAATCATGGATTACATGGAAAAATGCGACCAAGAGAAATAATATTCTTAAGATTATAAACCTGGAAAATTACAGGACATGTTATTACACTTGGAAAAGTGCAGGACAACTTATTACATCCATGTTTATTTATATAGTGCTATAGATTTAGCACCGTAAAATCGCAAATTACCGGACAGTTTCGTAAATAATTAATCCTTTCTACAATGGAAAAAATAATTAAATACTCATCGGACATTTCTCATCGGAAATTTTTAGCTTGGGCTCTTTTGTACTGGAAGTTTAAAAAGGAAACACTCAGCCGACAAGTCAAAGAGTATTTGGTTGCATCAAGTAACCGGAGCCAAAACTAAACATTTCCGATCAGCCATATCTGTTGAGCATTTAATTTATTATTCTTTCATTGTAGGGAGGATAAATTATTTATAAAACCTTCAGGTAATTTTGGCTAAAATCATAAAATTATGTGCGTGTGCACACATACATACATACATACATACATGCATATATACATACATACATATATGCATACATACATACATACATACATACATACATACATACATACATACATACATATGTACATACATACAAGGAACAGAGATGCAGGAAAAACAGTAAAGTGTGACAACCGATGCAGATATTGTGGAGTTAACACCTAAGATATTACCAACATCATAAGCAGTTATCTGAAAATGTCATCACGGTATCAGCTACCGATGAGACATGATGTAGCTAGTACACTGTATAACGAGATCCGTCGAAAGGATAACCCCGAGAACAAAGAAATACGAACCCACAGTATGGTAGAAGCCATAGCCATTCATAAGGAGTACTGGTGGAATGTCCCAGTGAAAACCTCAATAAGATGTATACACAATAGACCTGTTATAATGATATGGGACAGAGAAGAGAAACTGTGTACTGTTGTGGATATCAGTTGCCCAGCGGATGTTAACATAAAGCTGAAGATCAGTGAAAAAGAGAACACCTATGCTGAACTATTGAGAAATCTGCAGTTACTCTATCCAGATTACAAGTTCAGGTTTATACCTGTAATTATTGGGACACTGAGATATGTAACACACTGCTTAAATACCAATCTTGAGAAATTAGGCTTCTCAAAACCCAAAAAGAGAAAGCTGATTCGAAGACTACAGATCCAAGCCATTACTGGAACCGTAAAAATTTGTAAAACTTACCAGTTTTTCATTTAAGTATATGTGAGCAAGTCTAGATATGCAATTATATGCACGAGAAGACATACATAAAACAAAGCACACAAATCTGCACGTATACATACATACATACATACATACAAAAATACCCTGTTGGTGTTGCTAAAATTCCAATGAAGAAGCCTATGTATGTATGTATGTATGTATGTATGTATGTATGTATGTATGTATGTATGTATGTATGTATGTATGTATATATATATATATATATATATAAAGTTTTTTTCGTAATGAAATAAAAAAAAAACCAACGCTGTGCAGAGTTATATACACACAGGGTTATTCAAAAAGAATAAACCGATTTCATTACTCAATATTTTAATAAGGAAAAGCAATAGAAAACTCCAGCTAAGTCACAAGTATTTACTCGCAATCAACTTTTATTTCCTGGCTTACAAGTGTTCAATGTGGCCACCACCTGCAACATCAATGCGGTAAGAGAATTTCACCTAGATGCGTATCTGCTTGACCTGCAAGATCCCAAGACCTCACCGTGTGTGATTTTTTCTCGTGAGGATATGTAAAAGATCGCGTTTATGTTCCACCGCTACTCACTAACCTCGATGACCTTAAACATCGAATGACAACAGCGATCGTGATATGCTGATACGCGTCTGGGAGGAATTCTCTTATCGCATTGATGTTGCCCATGCTGCAGGTGGTGGCCACATGGAACACTTGTAAGACAGGAAATAAAAGTTGATTGTGAGTAAATACTTGTGACTTAGCTGGAGCCTCCTATTGCTTTTCATTATTAAAATATTGCGTAATGAAATCGGTTCATTCTTTTTGAATAACCCTGTGTGTATATATGTGTCTATAGAGAGAAAGAGAAAGAGAGAGAGACAGAGTGACAGAGAGCGAGAGCGAGAGAGAGAGAGATGTGCATGTGTGTGTCTTTGTGTCTGGTGTTGGTGTGTTTACGTCCCCGTAACTTAGCGGTTCGGTAAAAGGGTTCGATAGAATAAGTACCAGGCTTTCAAAAAAAAATTTTTTAAATAAGCGCTGGATCGATTCGGTCCACTAAAATTCTCCAAGGTGCTGCCCTAGCATGGCCGCCGTCTAATGACAGAAACAAGAAAATGACGACCGATATATGTTGAATACAAACGCATTTAATCGTGGCCCAGCATGGCTACCAATCCAGTGAGCAGAACCAGTAAAAGATTAAACATACATACATACATACATACATAATACATAAACACGTGTATATACAAACGCATATTCATTAGTTATGTAATACGTTAAATTTTAAATATGCCATAGCAAGTAGATTCGTAGAAATTCATGAGCTCATATTATGTTGAAAAATGAGTGTTTGCGTTTGAGCTTGAACTTTTTGCATGCCTTTATATGTGCATCGATGATGTGAGAAAGAGAGAAAGAATGCAGGGAGAAAGAGAGACAATAATTTCGTTTGTAAATGCATGCAAAGGACTTCGCTTGCACAATATGCTTGCTCCGTTGCTTTACCTCTGATAGCACACACATATTATATTCATGTAAGAATTATTGCGTGTATTTCATTTTTCTCGTTAGTAATGCTGTATCTAGTATGCGAATTTTGGGTGCACACTACTGTGTAGTATGTATACATCTACTTGATGACCCACAACCATAGACGCAGAAGTCATTTTTAATTATGTTTGGCGCCAGTATTTCCAACACCCATCCAACTTACATGCAGTCTGTCGGCATTGGCTGCGATCTTTCCATTGTTAACTAGTTTCATCACCCAAGACTAGAGGCGCCTCCATAAACACTTACTACTCGCCACACAGTATTCAAATTTTCATACAAAATAAATAAATAAATAAATAAATAAATACATTTAGAAAGAAATAAAGAAAATGCTATCAATAGTTGCAGTTCAATCTACTAAATTCGGTTTGCGTCTAATAATCAGTAGAGTAGATTTTAAAATACTTGCAGGACTGATTGGAATCTTGTAGTATATCTGTCGCATAATTCATACGCAGCTACACACAGTCTCACACACACACACACATACAAACACATACAAACGCGCGCGCGCGCACACACACACACATGTATGTATGTGCATATGTATGTATGTATGTAGGTATGTATGTATGTAGGTAGGTAGGTGTGTGTGTGTGTGTGTGTGTGTGTGTGTGTGCATTTAAGTACATGTTTGTTTATATATGCATGTAATATATACAGATATGTATATGAATACATAAATACATAATACACATGTATATATATAAACACACATACGTATATAAATATTTATATAAATATAAATATATGTTTATATATAAATATATATATATGTGTGTGTGTGTATAAATACACACACACACACACACACACACATACACAAACACACACATACATACACACACACACATGCTAGCGCTACTGCGCTATCTTAAAGATAGCGTTTGGGCACCGACATACATATAATGGTTCTTTAGAGTATATTTTTAAATGGGAGTAAGGAGAGAGGAGTAAATAGTGAAACTGGGATCAAGACGTGGGGAGTAATTGGCATGAAAGGGGAGAGAATCATAGACTGAGAATATATCATTGAACCAGGTATATTTATAATTGCTGTAGTTTAGCCCCAATTTTAACACTGATTGTACAGATCGATGATGAAACCCTTCCAGCTATGAACATCCCTGATATACATATTTTGTATATCAGGGATTACATTCTGTAACGTATCTTTCTTTTCTGAAGAATATAATTGTATTGAGCTTTGACTATCATTTCTAACAAATCGATTGACTGCGTTGAGACTCAGTTGTTGTTCAACCCAAAGTCATCCCTAATTGAACATACTTTTGTTCCTGGGCCTTTCCCAGGAACATGGCACAGTGCACCGAGTACCATATCATCCTGACTGTGGTACTCTTCCAGATTATGATGTGTAATTTAATAAACGTGTTTGCTATTTGTAATATTTCGAAGGAATACGTAGTCTGATTAATAAGTATCCGGACAGTAATGAAGCTAAAGCACGCAGCGTAAAGCCGCTTGGCACAGATTGACCTTGGACTCTGTTGTGCATGCGCACTAAGTTTTAACGTTCTAGTTCACTTCCGCTGTTTACAGCTGTGCTTAGAAGGAAGGTGTGTAATGTGTGATCGTCGCATTGACCATGACAGAAAAAGTTGAACAGAGAACCTGCGTCAAATTTTGCCAAAAGCTTGACGATACTTGCTCAGAGGCCTATGCAAAGTTTTCAAAAAGTTTTCATCGTTCTCAACACAATCAAGGAGATCTTGTGCAACTGAAACCCGACTGTCTTTTTGGTCAGCTGATAGCAGTTTTGGCACAAACTTGGCAGACATACGTCTCATACCCAAATCTTCAGTGATAATGGACTGAACTGAACTGTAACTAATCTATACATCCTCTAATAACTCACGGATGGCGATTCGACGATTTCTCCTCACAGTTGCACGCACATCTGCGATGTTTTTCTCAGTTCTGTTGGTTGTGGGTCTGCCAGAACGTTCGTCAATATCGACAGTTTTTCGGCCAACTTAGAAACGTCTGAACCATTCATACAGTTTTGTGCGGCTCATAGACCCCTCTCCATACACTTTCTGCAACTTTGTGTAGACCTCTGAACAGGTATCGCCATGATAACTTTCTCTGTCATGGTCAATGCGACGATCGCACGCTACACAGCTTCCTTCCAAGCAATGCTGTAAGCAGCGGAAGTGAGTTAGAACGTTAAAACTTAGTGTGCATGCACAGCAGAGTTCAAGGTCAATCTTTGCCGAGCGGCTTCACTCTGCGTGCTTTAACTTCGTTACTATGGCAATAGTCCGGATACTTATTGATCAAACCTTGTATATAGGAACTCCTACGTTGATTAATGTCATTGAGTAAAGGTAATCAAAGATGTGTGTGTGTGTGTGTGCGTGTGTGCGTGCGTGTGTGTGTGTGCGTGTGTGTGTGTGTGTGTGTGTGTGTGTGTGAGTGTGTGTGAGCATTGTTTGATGAGTGTGCTTAAGTTTGAATGGTACATGCTTATGTATGTATGTATGTATGTATATATGTATGTATGTGTGGTGGAGATATTCCCAAATATAAATCTCGATTCATCAGAAGTAATAACTTACATGACTTAATACAAATAAATGTAGAATAGTCTTTAATACATTATAAACGAAAGCCTCTAATTTCCAGTATTCAGAGTAAATATTTCAAAAGCAAAGCAAGAACGGGTTTACCTGCTGATGATCAGATCCGAGTAACTCTGAATCTTGGTGTTGGAGCCTTTCAGTTATAATATATCACACATGCGCGCATGTAGACACACACACATACACACACACACACACACACACACACACAAATCGTATAAACTACTCTACGGTTGTATTTTCTGGCAATTCTTATCATTCACACACCCTTCTAAGTTTTCTATTCCTCTTTGCCCATTCATTTTACCTTCCGTTAACGATCTCTGCAAATCATACATTTTTAAAATATATTTTTTATACTCACAATAACAGCGAGCTGGCAGAATCGTTAGCACACCGGGTGAAATGCTTAGCGATATTTCATCCGTCTTTATATTCTGAGTTCAAATTCCGTCGAAGCCGACTTTGCCTTACATCCTATCGGGGTCGTTAAAATAAGTACCGGTTAAGTACTGTGGTCGATGTAATCGACTTAACTACTACTGAGCAAGAGTATAAAAACTGCATCCCTCTACCAAGCCATGCTGAGCCAGTGTAGCAGAGTAGGCTCATCAAAACAAGCTCAATGTTCTTAAGCTCAAATTCACAGCCTCTGCATTAGACTGTATTTGGTGGAGAGAACATACTGTGGCTTTTGTCCAGCAGTGGACTGAACATAGGCAGTCCATTCCAATCCATATTCACAACAGTCCTGTTTTCTCTCTTTGATTGTGTCAAATAATATTGTCTTAAATTTAGCTGCTCATAGTGGTCCATCATTGCTTTTGTTTCCTCCATGATCCTCGCAAACGTCCTCCACATTGCTCACATCTCAAAGTCTTGTAGATTGAACCAATCATGAAATCTTAATCATATTTTTTACTAGTTTCGATATTATTGTTCTTTGATGTTAGTATCTAATATCTTTTACACCTTTCTTGTCTCAGTCATTGGACTACGGCCATACTGGGGTATTAGTCGAATTTATTCTTTCGGTATGTTTTTATCGAATCGCTCATTTACGGAAACGTAAACAAACCAGCGCCAGTTATCAAGCGGTACTGTGGGAGGTTACATGCTCAAACACAAAGATACACACACACATACGATAAGTTTCCACACAGTTTCCGCCCACCAGATTCACTCATAAAACATTGTTCGAACCGGGGCTGTAGTAAAAGAGCCCGAAACCATGTGGTTGCAAAGCGAGTATCTTGACCCGACAGCCATGCCTACACCTATATGTTGGGTATTTTTTCAAATGAATTTATAGTAAACTCAGTCCATTTTTATTCCTACTTCATATTTCTCAGTAAAGTTTTTGTATTAGAAACAAGCATATAATCTTACCTAACTCCTTTGTTAATTATAAATTCTCAAATTATTTTCCCGTTTAGTTCTTATCTCTACTGTTCACTCCATTACATTTTTGCTATTTGACGGTGTTCATCCCGAATTCTGATAGAAAGCCGATCGTCTTTGTAGGTTTTATTTCGTCAAATGCTTTGGTATAAGTCTATTAAACATGACGCATACACCCTGATATATGTCAAGATGTCTTTCTTAGGTTACAAATTCATTTACCGAGAATTTTTAACTAGAATATTTCTTGTCTAAATCCACTTTGTAGTTGACTTATTTCTTCGTTAATTCTCGCAGTTGCATGCCTTTTATTTATAGCAGTTTAGTTACTTAACACATGAAGATCTAAACTGTGTACTCTTGAGATTTCGATTTGTTTGGTAATAGAACAAAGACTGGTTGTTTCATCTCGGTATTTGTGTGCCGACTATCTGTTAATAATATAACGTTGTTATTAGATCTGGATTGCGGTTATCTAATGCGTTTAATTAATTTGCTGGTATTTCATCTACTCCAGTTATATTTCCATCCTTCATTAACATTATTGTCTTTTTTACTTCTTTTGAGATTTTGCTTCCCTTAGCAGCTTCGAAGTCGGGTATAGACGATTTGTTCTTATCATTATTCAGTTCTTTTATGCATTCAACCCATTTAGATGCAATCTGCTTGTAGTCAAGAAGTGTGTTTCCATTTTTATTCGCTGTTTCTAACTCATATAATTTATCATACATTTCTGTGGGTTGTTACATTTTTCAACAACAACAACAACAACGCGCGCGCGCGCGCACACATGGTGTCCGGACTTTTTCTCGACGGATTTATCGTTTTATTTATCATCTTTCGCGGTTTTTCGTAACGGAATATTATTTCTCTGTTAAAATAAAATTCAGTTATTTAAAAGAAAAAAAGGCTTACTTCATAAACTTACGAATCTGATTAACAGCATAAATCATAATGTTTAATTCACAATGGAACTCAACCAGGAGGAACTACAGTTTTAGATAGTTTAATTGTGAAAACACGAGAGAAACGGATATTTACTATAAACCTAATGATTCAAAGAAGTATCCTTTTGTTTTCACTTCCTTTCATTCTGCACATACAAGGGCGAACACAGCATTCAATGTATCAAAAATAATTTGCACTATAGTATTGATTCTTACAAAATACAATCAAAGACACGAAGGACAGAGTAACATACGTGTCTAAAGAGCTTTTTCACTCAGTCTAATCTCAAGTAGATAGAAAGGGTAAAATGAATAGATATTCAAGATATAACGGAAGTAAGAAGTAAAACCAAGAAAGGTTTCGCCGTATGTATCGATATTTAAACCCTAGAACTGCTGGAATATTTTATATGAAGATTGAAAAATGAAAAGAAGCTTCAGAAAACTAATAAATCATCAAAATCAAATTGATAGATAGATAGATAGATAGATAGATAGATAGATAGATAGATAGATAGATAGATTTACTACAGCAAAAGTTTATAAACAGGTTTAGAATCCTATTATTACAAAGTACGTAAGACGAAATTTTGTGACTTCCTTATATTTATGGGTGGATTAATCTTTAAGGTTAAAGAGTATTTAATCTATATAATAACATGTAGTGATTGCCTACGAAACTACATCGGACAGACCGGAATGTCACTGTGCAAAGGATGATGATGCTGCACCCACAATTCAGTCATGAAAACACACGACAAATTCCATAAAGAAAGCATAAAGCAATATGCACAAGAATAAACTTATCTCATTTTGAAATGTTCCCAATGTATAACAACTCAGATTAAACCAGTCAACAAAAAAAAACCCAATTTATTAAGAAATATATACCGCACTTGAACATTTAATTATCAATTGTTGTTACTGAAGGGTTGCAGTGTGTGAAATGCCTTGGAGGTGAAATGCCCGAAGTGAAATGCGTCTGGTGCTGTTGTCGTGGTTAATTGCTGAGTTAGCAGGGACGACAGTGTAAGCATGCTGAAGTGATGCGCGAGACAGATCATTTTCTCTGTTAATTACGTGACCAAACAAGGGTCTAACGGAGGGAAATTATGTCTAAACATAAGCGCAGAGCATGTGTAAACAGGCGAGAAAGGTATGTGTGGTGCATGAATGTGACAGAGTTAGTATTCTTGTGTGTTTATGGACCATGTGTGCAGATGCGTGTGCCAGGCCAAGCACTGAGGAAAAGGTGCATGCGGGGGTGTGTGTGCAACAATACAAGCATTTTCAAAGCAAACGAGAAGAAAAAGAATATGGATCAAATTGAGAAGGCATGTAGACAAAAAATTCAGGTTACGAATAAATGTTCTGTTCGTGATGAAAATGTTTAGTTCATGAATAAAATGTTCAGTTGAAAGAAAAAAAAAAAAAAATTTATAACCGTTACAAGTGGTGACCCCGAACAAGAGAATCGCAGCCTTCACAAAAACATGAACCGTTACACATGGTGATCTCCGAGCGAAAGAATTTCTACCTTCTGCATTTTTCCTGAATTCGAACTAAAGAACTACATTCTTCAGATCTACAGTCGCTAAACCAAGAGAAAATACCAACTCATTTTCATAATATATGCACTTTCCGGAGCAAGGCACGCCTGCAACCTCTTCGTCTGTAGAGATGGCACTGCCTCAGGTCACAATTTCTGTAAAATTGCCATCCTTCTGGTCTTTTGATCCGGCCCTATGGTTCGCCCACGTTGAGGCTCAGTTTGCTGTGAATAGGATAACGAGCGACGCAGCGAAACTGACGCATTTAATCGGTGCCCTTTCTCCTGAAATAATGATGGAGGTCAGGGACTTGATTATGGCCCCACCAGGTTCCGTGTCTTACGACACTTTTAAGAACGAACTAATTAAAAGGACCTCCGTCTCGGAGCAACGGCGGCTACACCAACTCTTAATTTCCGAAGAGTTGGGAGATAAAACTCCGTCGCAACTATTACGACGGATGAAACAACTGCTAGGTGATCACACCTTGCCAGACGGGGTATTTAAACAGATATTCCTGAAACGTCTGCCTGCCAACACACAAGTGATACTGGCATCTACGAAAGAATCGGCTTCTGTCGATGAACTGGCCGAGATAGCAGATCGAATCGCTGAGGCAGCCAACCCCTTCTCGACAATGGCGCCAATATCTTCCACCAATCCTTTTGCTACTTCTTCGGATTCGTCGGAAATGCTGGAAGTACGTGCACTCCTGACTCAACAAGCAGCGCAGATTCAGACACTCTCAGCGCAATTGCAAGAGCTGACATGTCGCAGCCGCTCACCGCACAAGAACAACCAACCCCGACGCTTTCATAGAAGACGTTCGAGGAGCCCTAGCGTCAATCGGCGGTTTCCTCGGCAAAAACGCGCTTTCCTGCAATCCATCCTGTTCTTTCCACAGACATACTCCTGCTGGCCCGGGAAACGAGCAAGCCAGGTTGTAGGGGCGACGGTCGCTCCTGGCGCAGGTAAACAAAGTCGCCTTTTCTTCGTTATGGACCATACTACAGGTACCCGTTTTCTCGTGGACACTGGAGCTGAAGTTAGCATCATCCCCGTCTCACTAACCTCGGGACATAGGAAACAAACACCAACCTTTCTTCAGGCAGTGAATCAATCCCCTATTCAGACTTTTGGCGAGCAATCCCTCACACTAAATTTAGGCCTTCGTCGCGCTTTCCAGTGGATTTTCGTTGTGGCAAAATTACCCACTCCTATCATAAGTGCTGATTTTTTACACCACTTCGGCCCCTGGTCGACGTCAAAAAACGTAGACTCGTTGATACAACGACCGACCTCACTGTACGCGGTATAACCGCACGTATGTCCACAGTAGGTCCAGTCATGTTACGGAAAGAGACCAGCCGATTCGAAGCACTCCTCCGTAAATATCCGGACATCACCCGACCACTATTTAAACACAAGGACGTCAAGCACGGGATTACGCACCATATTGAAACCACCGGACCACCTGTTGCCTCGCGACCGCGAAGACTACCTCCAGACCGCCTGCGGGTCGCTAAAGAAGAATTTCAACATATGTTAGATCTGGGGATAATTCGACCATCCAGCAGCAGTTGGTCCAGTCCGCTACATTTGGGCCTAAGAAAGAGACGAACGGCTGGCGTCCATGCGGAGACTTCAGAGCCCTCAACAAGGCTACAGTGGCCGATACTTATCCGATTCCGTACTTGCAGGATTTTTCTGCTTCGCTTAACGAAGCACAAATTTTTTCAAAAATCGACCTAGTGAGGGCCTATAATCAGATACCCGTCGAACCCGCCGATGTTCCTAAAACGGCAATTTCCACGCCTTTCGGACTATTCGAGTTTTTGCGGATGCTTTTCGGTCTCCGTAACGCAGCGCAGACATTCCAGCACTTTATGGATACCGTAACTAGGGACTTACCTTTCGTTTATGCATACATCGACGATATATTGGTAGCTAGTAAATCCGAAGCCGAACATGAAAAACATTTAGAGCAAGTATTTCAGCGGTTAAATGACTACGGCATCGTAATCAACACAAGTAAGTGTATTTTTGGTGTCTCGTCTCTACCTTTCCTCGGCCATATCAGTGACAAGGACGGAATCCGGCCCCTACCCAAAAAGGTGGAGGCGATAGTCGATTTCCCCATTCCTATGTCACTTCGGAAACTACGCGAATATTTGGGTGTGATTAACTTCTACCGGCGTTTCCTACCACACTGCGCCGAGGTGGCTCAGCCACTTACCGATGTACTGCGCAACAAAACAAAGAAGAGACAGGCCATAACGTTAAGCGACGAAGAGCTGGCCTCTTTTAATAAACTAAAAGATATGCTAGCTAAGGCCATGATGCTAGTCTACCCCAAACCAGGTGCCCCACTCTGTTTACTAGTTGACGCGTCCATGTCCGGAGTCGGAAGTGTCCTTCAGCAGTTTGTTAATGGTATGTGGCAACCATTATCGTTTTTCTCCAAGAGACTTCAACCTGCGGAGATGAAATATAGTACTTTTGGACGTGAGCTACTGGCTGCGTATCTGTCCGTAAAACACTTCCGCCATATGTTAGAAGGATCCGTTTTCAGCATTTACACGGACCATAAGCCGCTGGTATATGCATTCAGGAAGAAACCCGACTGCCATTCTCCTAGAGAAATCCGTCACCTCGACTTCATCGCACAATATTCCACAGATATTCGACATATCAAAGGAGCTAACAACACAGCAGCAGACGCGCTTTCACGCGTCCACTTTAACGCTCTGCACGCCCCGGAGACAATCGATCTCGAGCTGATCGCGGCAGATCAGGAAAACGACGAAGAGCTTAGTAGGCTACGGAATTCGTCGTCCCTCAAATTCCAGCTGTTACCATTATCTTCTTCTACCTCTCATATATGGTGTGATACATCCACTGGCCATGAACGTCCTTACGTCCCCGAACAACACCGACGAAGTGTTTTCACTGCCCTTCACTGCCTATCACACCCCGGCATTCGTGCCACACAGAAGATAATAAGAACTCGTTTTGTGTGGACGAACGTTAACAAGGACATTCGCGCTTGGGTTGAGAGTTGCGCTGCCTGCCAAAAGGCGAAAATACAGCGACATGTAAAATCACCTCTCGGCACTTTCACAACACCGGACGCACGTTTTCAACACATCTACTTGGATATAGTCGGACCTCTACCACCCTCTCAAAACTATACGCACCTCTTAACCTGCATCGACCGCTTTTCTCGATGGTCCGAGGTTTTCCCTCTGTCCGATATTTCAGCGGAAACCGTCGCTAAAGCGTTGATATCACACTGGGTATCGCGCTTTGGTGTCCCCGCGACCATCACGACAGACAGAGGACGGCAATTCGATTCGCACCTTTTCAGTGAACTCACAACAGCGTATCACCCAGCGGCAAACGGCATGATAGAGAGATTCCACAGGCAATTAAAAGCAGCCATACGTGCATGTCCAGATATAACCAACTGGATGGAATTCCTTCCTCTTATTCTGCTCGGTATCCGTATATCTGTTAAGGATGACATCGGTCACTCTCCGGCTGAGTTAGTTTACGGCACCACTCTGGCCCTGCCTGGGCAAATGATTGCTCCAGTTCCTCCAAGGGATATTCCTGATCCTACATTTTATGTACATCGTCTACGCGCACATATGTCCCATCTCTCACCTAACGCACCCCGTTCGCAGAAAACCGACACTTATGTTCCCTCGGACATTAACCAATGGATGCACGTTTTTATCCGGAACGATAGAATACCATCGCAAATTCGTCCACCGTATTCTAGACCCTACAAAGTACTACAGAGAAAGGAAAAATACTTCCTCGTTGACAGAAATGGCAAGCCAAATACTATTAGTATTGATCGACTTAAGAAAGCTATCGTCGAACCCGAATTCTCCGCATCATCGTCCACTCCGAACAAAACCGACACAGTTTCGTCAACACCTCCTGCAAGTACTTCAACGTCCTCACAGCACCCTCGAACAAGAAGCGGACGAAGAGTCCGCTGGCCAGCGAAATACATACAAGTTTGCTATTTCAAAAAGATTCCAGGTGAGTGATTTACAGGCACCAATGCTTTAATTTCCACACGAACAGCTACAAGATTTTTTTTTTTTTCTTTCAACTGAACATTTTATTCATGAACTGAACATTTTATTCATGAACTGAACATTTTCATCACGAACAGAACATTTATTCGTAACCTGAATTTTTTGTCTGCATGCCTTCTCAATTTGATCCATATTCTTTTTCTTCTCGTTTGCTTTGAAAATGCTTGTATTGTTGCACACACACACCCGCATGCACCTTTTCCTCAGTGCCTGGCCTGGCACATGCATCTGCACACATGGTCCATAAACACACAAGAATACTAACTCTGTCACATTCATGCACCACACATACCTTTCTCGTCTGTTTACACATGCTCTGCGCTTATGTTTAGACATAATTTCCCTCCGTTAGACCCTTGTTTGGTCACGTAATTAACAGAGAAAATGATCTGTCTCGCGCATCACTTCAGCATGCTTACACTGTCGTCCCTGCTAACTCAGCAATTAACCACGGCAACAGCACCAGACGCATTTCACTTCGGGCATTTCACCTTCAAGGCATTGCACACACTGCAACCCTGCAGGAAGATCTTTCATATCATGGATTGAGAATGCACCCACTCGCTCCCCTGAGCTCAATTTTGAAACGTGCCACTGCTCTCCTGTATACGCCCTCACGCGCACACACGCGCCCTTTTGCTGTACTGCCCAGTCACTGACTGCACACATTTTTGCACGCAAAGCGACACTGTTCCGTATACACTTCAACGATCCCCTCTCCTGATATGCAAAATCTCTCCTCAATCATTCCAGGGCATTTATCATACATTTCTTTGTTTCCTTTCTTCGTTCGCTTCCCTCCCAGGAAGCTTACTGGCGAGGAGAGTGATATAGGAACCTGGCAGGCGTGAAGTGGATTCGATCCACTTTACCCATATTTGAATAGCTAGGCCGAAGCGGTCTCCACCACTTGACCCTTTTCTGACCTCTTCTGCTCCATCTAGAATTGAGGTAAACAAGCTAAATCCTTTGCACTCACTGCCCTGCTTCATGGCTATAAAAACAGGACACTCCAAGAAAACTTCCTTTTTCTCTCTTTAGTCACCAGCGGTGACGCCTCGACAGCTTGGTCGCTGGTCGGCGGCGACTGGACATCTGAAGCCATGGACACAAGCAGGCATACGAGCTAGTAATTCCTTTTCTCTATAACACTACCATCTCTCTCTATACAATTACTGCTATAAAAGAAGGTACATGCAGATACAGGCCTAAATCCTTAACCTTGCATGTTTTATATACTACTAGCAGAAATACCCGGCGTTGCCCGGGTTAAAGAGAATACTGAAATCTAAAAACGCCGTCTAGACTACGCAGCCCTCAACTGTTAGTAGCTACGATACCATATTTCTACATTAATAACTCTCCAATCCATGCCAGCACGGAACATAGACATTAAGTGGAATGCTAGAAGAAAGTTTTCAACTCATATGTATATAAAGTAAATACACGTAATTCAGAAACCCGTTTTCTGTATTTTATTTCGTAACCAAACAAACAGGTACAGATTATAAATAATGAAAGACCAATTTTGGTGATTCATTTGACAGAGGTAGTAGAGAGACAATGCGAGGATAAATCTGAGGTTGGATCTTGAAAGTTTGGATGAATGCTGCCTCAGTTAAATCTCTTGTGGTTCCAAATGATGTCATCTGTAGTACAGCGTCGTATTGTCTAATTTTGTTTTGCAAATGTTAGGAATCTTGGTCAGTTGATGATAACAGTTTCTTCAATAGCTCTGGAGGTTGGGGATTGTGGAATTGTTGGGAATGTTTTTAACTTTGGTGTTATATGTATTGCTTGAATTTCTTTGACATATGAAATATATGTATTTTCACTGGGTTTGTAAAAGAGAGTTGTGTAGTTCTCGAGTTTTAGGGATTCACACAGACACACAGACAGACAGACACACATTCTCATCTTTATATATAGAGATATATATATACACACACACACACGCACCCAAACACACGTATATATATGTATATCAATATAAATATATGAAAGTCAATGAAGTTTCGTAAAAGAAGGTGATCATGTACATACTTTCTTGCTGTTGTGATTATAACACTTCGTTGTAAACAATGTTCCTTGTTTTCCCTTGTAGAGCATATGCAAATAGGTTTTTTTTGCTGCCCACTCTTGAGCAGCCAACATACAGTTGTCCATGTGAGAAGCAGGGCTCTTCCAAGAGAAGACCAGCTACAGACAGTGCTCATCTGTTATGTTCGGGTTAAAATTTCATCAACATCAAAAATATATGAATTTTCATGGGAGTTATGGCCGTTATGCATAGAATATAATTTCCAAATTGCAGACAAAATTTACAATCGATAAATGTCTTAGAACAACCAGTCTCTCATCTGGGAAGGCCTTGAAATCAATGTTACCAACTGGGGACTATGTGTGTCGCAGTGATAATAAAAAGACTCAAAGGAGGTCTGCAACGAAATAATTTTACTCAACACTTTGCAAGTGAATCAGTGGAGGCAAAGATGCGTCTCATTTACTTGACAATTTATGCACCACATTGCAGAAATCACAATGTAAGTATATCTGAAAGGGTAGTCTTACACTGTTGTACCGTTGAATTACAAATAATGCTCATCTATTATGTTAGGGTTAAAATTTCATCAACATAAAAAATATATGAATTTTCATGGGAGTTATGGCCGTTATGCATAGAATATAATTTCCAAATTTCATAAAGATCCATTCAGTACTTTTGACGTAGTTTTGGATAAGAAAACAAATGACTAATGTGTGTGTTTGTGTGCATGTGTATGTGTGTGATGGGTGTATATATGTATAGATATCTGTATGCATGTATATATATGTATATATGTGTACATATTACATGTACATCTATATATATATACACATATGTATACATATACATGTATGCATATAGATCTATATCTATATATATATCTATACATATACGTGTACATATATATCTATATGTATACATATACATCTCTCTCTCTCTCTCTCTCTCTCTCTCTTTCTCTCTCTCTCTCTCTCCCTCTCTCTCTCTTTCTCTCTCTCTCTCTCTCTCTCCCTCTCTCTCTCTTTCTCTCTCTCTCTGAAAGTATCTGTCATTACAGTATCGAAATGTGATTGTTTCAGTTAGTGGAATAGTTTCATTTTAAAAGTGAAAGTATTTGACATGAGTGTTTTTGTTTCACTTTTGACACGTAATACTTAAATAGTGGAGGAGATATTATGTTGCCGTGTGCTCGAACTCTGCAAGAAGTTAAAATGTTTTTTGACTAAAACACAACTGGAACCCTAAGTAAGGCATCTGCAAAATTTGAATGAAATTGGTTGCGTAGTTCTCGAGTTTTAGGGATTCACACACACAGACAGACAGACAGGCAGACAGACACACATTCTCATTTTTATATATATAGATTACACTGGCCTACCCGTCGTGGTATGGCAACATAGAATGTAACGGCAAAAATAAATATTTTCTTATAAAAAATGATCTTCATCGTTCAATCACATAACCGTTACAAGTGGTGACCCCGAACAAGAGAATCGCAGCCTTCACAAATACATCAACCGTTACATATATATATATATATATGTGTATGTATCCACGCACGTACACGCACTCACACACACACACACACACATACACACACACACACACACGTACACAGAGGCAGAGTCATAAAAACTTCAAAGCTACTTTAACAAGCCAAAAAAAGAACCAGCAGATGTCAATAAAAATAAACATTGGTTCGAACAGAGAATAAAAGACTAACTAGGGAGAGATATCGAAGAGTAATTAAACATATTGCTTCTTAGTCGATAGCTTTGTTTTTGTAGTTTAGCAGCTAAAACAACAAGGGGTTATAGAGATCAAAGCGATAATGATTTTAGTGCGGACCATATAAGCGATAAGATCCAAATATATTCCGATGGATCATGTGAGTATTTTTGTTTGTTTTGTTATGGTTTCATAAAATTGAAGTATCATAAAAAAAATAAGCCAAAAAATGAGGGATTTATTGATAATCCTATTAATTCCAGGATGTCTTGGATAAAATGCACTGGCTTTTGGTATCTTTAGCTGCTTTCACTAGAACTTTTTATCTTTTATCTTTTACTGGTTTAAGGCATTGGATTGTGGTCATACTGGAGCACCGTAAGAAAAATTTTCGTTGAACAAATCTATTCCAGTACTAGAACAACCACATAGAGACTCCTCTCCTTGTCTTGACTGGTAAGCTTTATCAAGAAATGGTGCACTTCATTGGGTCTCTAAGACTGTCTTGGCCGTGGAAACAGCAATTGTACATGTATATGGAGACAAACTACAAATCATTCATTTTGCAGCAGCTCTTATTGACACCCTATTAATGATTCCTCGACAAGCGAAATTTATATATTTTGGAGAAGAGTCTTGTAGAGGGCTTTTTGCCTTTCTCTGTCGCTATTTGGCATCTGTATTAGTAAGGTTTACTTGAAATTGCAAATAAACCTTCATCATTCAAAATCCGTAAAGAAGTTAAAACCAAGCACCGCAAAAAGTTTTCTAAATTATGCTGGAATAGTATAAATGATAGAACAGTATGAAGTAGATAAAATATTTAAACTAATATTATTCTACTGAATTGATTTTATCAAGCACTAGCCTGGATTGCCAGGCCGGGTCTTTTGCAAATATGCATAAAATTGTTACAGTATTATTATGTATTAAAACGCGGCGATCAACGAAATTTCTTCCGAGTTTTTGCGCTCTGAGTTCAAATTCCACTGAGGTCGACTTTGTCTCTCATCTCTTCGGAGTCGATAAGTGCCAGTCGGGCAGTGAGGTCGATGTACTTGACTAGCCGCTACCTCTCCCAAAATTTCAGGCTTTGTGTCTATAGTAGAAAAAATTATTAAGTATTACAGAGCTCACTGAATGCGGAAAACTGTTTTCATTTATATTATATGCATTAAACCAGTGGTTCTCAATCGAGGTCTATATTACCCTTGGGTGTTCATATATTTCGTTGTTAAAATTTGTGCAATAAGTTGCTTATACTTCTACAATACACGAAATATTTTAACAATTTTTTTTATACAATTGCTAATAATATTTCACTATAAAAATATAAGAGGATTTTTTAAAATACTGAATGACTGTGGGGGGTCCACCCGAGTAAAATAAGAACCAAAAGAGTCCACGGACAAAAAATGGGTGGGAACCACTACATTAGACAACTCACTGTCGCTTGCATACGCACACACATATATACACACACGCACGCACGCAAGCACGCACGCACACGCGTACATGACAATACCTACCACTTGTAATACAGAACCATGTCTTCTGTAATTCATTGTGAAAATATAAACAAAAAACTGACGAGCTACTTCATAAATAGCATGACTGACACTCTTTCTAACCTACAACTATCTTTTCTCTCTTACTTGTTTCAGTCATTAGACTGCGGTCATGCTGGGGCACCACCTTGGGGAATTTTTAGTCGAATGAATCGACCCCAACACTTATTTTTTTAAAGCCTGGTACTTATTCTATCAGTCTCTTTTGCCGAACTCATAAGGTACGGGGACGTAAATAAAGCAACACCGGTTGCCAAGCAGTGGTGGGGAGATAAATGCACACACACACACACACACATACAATGGGCTTCTTCCAACTTCCGTCTACCAAATTCACTCACAAGGTTTTGTTCGGCCTGAGGTTATAGTAGAAGACACTTGCTCAATGTGCTAAGCAGTGGGACTGAACCTGGAGCCATGTGGTCAGGAAGCATGATTCTTACCACACAATCACGCCTGCGCCTAAAATTAATTATTATTTCGGCACTGGCGCTACATGACAATTCAGATGAAGTTGGTAAAATAACAGTACCAGGTTCACTCACCTGAAGATGATTGTAGAGAATACCAATCGAAATGCTAGCTAATAACATTCAATAAGAGGAAAATAGTCTGAAAAGTAGTCATTCTTTCAGAATGCTTTTCTGTTATAAGCATCTCCCCCCCCCCTTCTCTCTCTCTCTCTCATTCTTCATTATTTGAAGAATATGATTGACCAAAAAAATAATAGAAACATGATTTGCTCATATATTTTACTGAGTAATGAAAAAATAATTTTCGGCTCAAGGAGTAAACGGAATCAAGAGGAAGAGATCAGATGACTCAGATGATATCATAGCTCACATTGTATCAGAATGTCTACGTTTAGCTCAGAACGAAAAAAAAGTGTTGATATGGAGATATAACGGCAGGAATCCACTTGAATTTTATGCAATTTTATGAAATTTGGTTTTCGATGCACAGATTATTTTCTTAGGCAATAACATAAAGTACCAGTCAAGCTCCGTGGTCGATAATAGTCAGTACCCCCCCCTCCTTTCAAAACTGCTGGTCTTATGCCTAAATCAAAGCTGGCAGAATCGTTAGCACGCCGAGTGAAATGCTTAATGGTATTTCGTCTGCCACTACGTTCTGAGTTCAAATTTCGCTGAGGTCGACTTTGCTTTTCATTTTTTCGGGGTCGTTGTTTTATTGTTTTCCTCAACCCTTTCGAGCTATCATGGCGATTGTCAGAGTGGGCTGCATAAATGTTCGCGGCCTGAGGTCACCCTGGAAGCAAGATCACTTGCTCAATGACCTCAGATCACTAGGTTTGGATGTGATAGCAGCCAGTGAGACCAGGGTTTTCGACACTCGCAATCTTTTCGACGATTTTGAGAGCTTACGCATCTCTTAGTCGGCACAGAATGAGAGGCGGGGTGGCAGTGTTGTTTAAGAAAGGTCTCTATCTTGAAATTCGGACGATCTTCCTGGACCCGGAGGGTAAGCTGGTGATCTTAGGTGTGAGCCCTGATCGACTTTTTCAAGTTCCACTTGAAAAGGAAAGTGAGGTTAGAGAGGGCCAATAAAACCTTCGTCCTGTCTGTCCTTACATGTTTTTAATTTATATTAGCCCTTGTGGCCAATAAAACCAGAATTAATTAATTAATTAATTAATTAATTAATTATTATTATTATTATTATTATTATTATTATTATTATTATTATTATTATTATTATAAAGCTGCGACCTGGAAGAATAGTTAGCACGCCGGGCAAAATGCTGAGTGACATTTCGTCTGTCTACACGTTCTGGGGTCAAATTCCGCCGAGGTCGACTTTACCGTTCATCTTTTTGTGGTCGATAAAATAAATACCTGTTGAACCCTGGGGTCGATGTAATCGACTTACTCCTTCCCTGAACTTGCTGGCCTTGTGTCAAAATTTGAAATCATTATCATTATTAAGGCGGTGGTTCACAGAATCGCTAGCATGCCGGAAAAAAAAATGCTTTGCGACATTTCGCTCGTCTTTACATTTTGAGTTCAAATTCTGCCAAACTTGACTTTGCCTTTCATCCTTTCGGGGTCGATAAAATAAATACCAGTTGAGCACGGGGATCGGTGAAATCGACTTCCCCCACCCCTCAAAAACTGCTAGCCCCGTGCCAAAAGTATATTATTGTTGTTGTTGTTGCTGGTTTAGTCACAAGGAAGTGATAGTGTCACGACTCTCGAGATTGATACAGTATATATTCAACCGAAGCATGTATGAACCGGCGCCCACAGGAATAAGCATGAGACAAATTTTAGAAGGGTGGTTTTTCGGAAGAAAGGATTGGATAAAGTGGTTTTGTAGGATCTAGGCGGTGACGAGTAGTTAAAGACAGTGTGTCGAATAGGCTTGAGTGAAATTGGATTGAAATAAGTAGTTGTAATTCAATTGAATCAGAGAGACACAAGTTGCTATAGTATCAATGTATAGGCAAAGAACAGAGACAACATGTCTACGGGTTAGATGTTGGCAGTGGAAACCAGCAGTTTTAGTCTAAACAGAAATTTCTACAAATTGCTTAGAGATTTCAAAACAGATAATGAAAATCTTGTGCAAGTCATTACTCCTACTCCAAAGAAAAGATATTGGTTAGAATTGCTATTCTCTCTCATTCTTTCTCTCTCTCTCTCTCTCTCTCTCTCTCTCTCTCTCTCTCTCACACACACACACACACACACGGATACACACACATACATACACACACATGCATATATACATATACATATATATATATATATATATATATATATATATATATATATACACACACAAACACATACATATATACATATATGTGTGTGTATGTATGTATGTATGTATATATATATATATATATATATATATATATATATATATATATATACATCAATCGCAGATGAACAACATCCACCAATTGTCTCCAGAATTCCCCCTCCTGCTCCTGGTAGGTTGCTCTTCTTTAAACCAGAGTCTTTAACCAGCTGGTCTGCAAATATCCTTGCAGAACCCCTAGATCACTTTCCATGGGTTGGTTCCTACACCAGCATTTGACTCACAACTTCATCCCTGCTACGAAAGCAGTTTCCATAGAATTTCGGTTTTTCCTCCTATTATAGTGCTAACCATAACGAACTTGGTTTATTGTATGGGACTGGCATTTAATGTTAAGTGTTGCTCTCAGTAGTCATGGGTATGTTCCATCTGGTTTTATTTCCAATGCTTTAGTTAATGTCCATGTAATGCTGCTGTAGAAGACTATGCTTTCTTTTGCCGCTCGAAAGAAGCTAATCTTAAGTGCTCTGTTTCGATTTGATCTCTAAATGATATTGGCAGAGCTGGCCATGGTTCAGGAAAGCGAGTTCTAATATACTTTTCACTTGTATCAACAGTTAAACAACCAGGTTTCCAAAACTGAGCCGGAATCTCATCAAGCTCTGAAGCCTTGTTGTTAAGTTCTTTGATAATAAGTTTCAGTTCTCCCATCGTCAGTACCGGAGTTTCTATTCGGAGGGTGTCATACACTTTTTGACTACGTACATTATCAATTGCGCCTTAATTCGGTAACGCGGAGGATTCTGGCATGTGTGTATACACGTACATATATATATATATATATATATATATATATATATATATATATATATATATATATATATAAGGTATTTGGATTCTGTCACAGAGGAAGCCGATGTTCAATTTACGTGTTTGCTGACTATACTGTTTTGGTGTCTCGTCGCTTGTTTATAATCAGGTGTAGAATTGTATGAATGCGGTGTAGAGCATTAAGTTGACAAAACTTTTAGAATACGTTATAAGTTATTTATTAAAATTTGAAATGGTAACATTTGCTATATCACATCAGGTAAACAATAATAAATGAAAAAATGTTTACAAGAAACAAATTCAGTTGTGGTATTTGTGATGTAGGAATTGTTTTGTGTATCTATGTGTTTTCGCGTGTTTGAAAAGACAAAGCGTGTGTGTACAAAAGAACCTTACTTGTATAACAGTTATTGTAGCGATGAGTGCTCTCGGGTTAGTAGTTAGTCAGCAGTCGTGACGTCTCAATTAGACAGATGATCGTCCTTGCAAAGCGTGTGGGGTCATGCCAGCAACTAACTTTTCTTGGCCAAATATCTCTCTATTTATAACACTTGGTGGTCACAGCGCTGACAAATAAAGCTATGTCTGGCTAACATATATATGTAATATGTATATGCATATATGTATGTGTGTGTGTGGAGTGGAAAGAGAGGGAGATACACACACACACACACACACACACACACACACACACACACACACACACATATATATATGTGTGTGTGTGTGAGAGATTTCGACTCAAAACTGAACCCAAAATCTCTCAGCTCACAACTCGACCTCAGAGGAAAATGTTTCCCACGGTCAAAAGTATATTTTCCCACCAAAAGACCACACATTCAAAACTAAGGGATTCACGATAGATAACGAGTGACAAGGAAAATGTTTGACAAAAATTGGTGTCTCGTCGCTTGTTTATAATCAGGTGTAGAATTGTATGAATGCGGTGTAGAGCATTAAGTTGACAAAACTTTTAGAATACGTTATAAGTTATTTATTAAAATTTGAAATGGTAACATTTGCTATATCACAGCAGGTAAACAATAATAAATGAAAAAATGTTTACAAGAAACAAATTCAGTTGTGGTATTTGTGATGTAGGAATTGTTTTGTGTATCTATGTGTTTTCGCGTGTTTGAAAAGACAAAGCGTGTGTGTACAAAAGAACCTTACTTGTATAACAGTTATTGTAGCGATGAGTGCTCTCGGGTTAGTAGTTAGTCAGCAGTCGTGACGTCTCAATTAGACAGATGATCGTCCTTGTAAAAATGTTTACAAGAAACAAATTCAATTGTGGTATTTGTGGGTCGATTTATGGGTGTCGAAGGTTAAGTGTTTTGACCGTTAATTTTTGTCAAACATTTTCCTTGTCACTCGTTATCTATCGTGAATCCCTTAGTTTTGAATGTGTGGTCTTTTGGTGGGAAAATATACTTTTGACCGTGGGAAACATTTTCCTCTGGGGTCGAGTTGTGAGCTGAGAGATTTTGGGTTCAGTTTTGAGTCGAAATCTCTCACACACACACACATATATATATGTGTGTGTGTGTGTGTGTGTGTGTGTGTGTGTGTGTATCTCCCTCTCTTTCCACTCCACACACACACATACATATATGCATATACATATTACATATATATGTTTTTAAAATATATAGAGATATGTCTGTGTATGTATATGTGTGTGTGTTTGTATGTATATGTATACACACACACACATACAAGAATTATCTGCGTTACAGAAATACAAATCCTTTTATGTGTACATAATACATACATACATACATACTTACATACATACAAGAATCCTCAGTGTTACAGAAGTAACGCGTTCGCGAAAACTTGTCGTAGCGTGAAATGCCGTAACATGAAATATTTTCCCCATTGATTTTCATATCATAAAGTGATGATACATCCTGACTGATTCTTTGCAGAAAAAATAAACGAAACAAAGAACAACGACAACAAACAAGTAGCATGGCTTCTTTTATGTATGAAAATAGCTATTTCTAAGCATATACAGTACAATATGTGTACATAAAAACATTTGGAGTGAAATGCGTTAGGGAATAAATAAGAATCATTATATCGTAATACAGCACGTTCTCATCACGAAAGATGTTGGTTACTGTGTGAGAGATGGTGGTGGTGGTGGTGGAATGAGAGCTACTGGGAGAACTAGAAGGATGAGGGTCACTATCTCCTATCTTATAGTTCATCATCATCATCATCTTCAAAATCTATTTGAAGAGGCGAAGAACTTATCCAGAATTGCTCGATATTTATCTTTGTGCAGTTCAATGTAGAAACTGAACTTTAATTTTTATGTTACGTCCACGATTAGCGTTGTTATCAGCAAAAACTTGCAGAACTTCCGCTATAAGTTCTCTTTGAATGATATGGATTGAAGTTAGGTGTCACTCATACATAATCACCGAAATCGGAAAATTCGCAAGACCCGACATTTTCCCCACTCATAACTTTCTGGAAAATAGGAATTTTTTAATGAAATTTTACACAAATACATTTCAAACGGTGCCGATTACGGTTACGAAGAAATTTGTTGGCAAAAGTTTTGGAAGGGGGCGGAGGGAGGAGTTTCTGGAAAACGGAATTTCGGATCAAACAGCGCACATAAGTTGAAATTTCTCCGTTTTGACGGAGATTTCTTCCAATGTTTTTCGCCAAAGTCTTCAGAATGATAGGAGGCATCTTTTCACTAAAAGAAAAAAAAAAAAAGAAAAAATCTTGAAAAATTGTTTTTTTACTTCCACCACCCCAGTCCGAAATGATTTTGCTTTTTTTTTCTACGCACTTAAAACCCGTGAGAGAAACATTTTCGGTTTTAAAAAAATATTGTTAATAATTTCAGAGGAAAATGTATGATTTAAGGGAGATCTGGCAGTTGTTTCTAGCACATCCCAAACCTCCCACCTTGTTTCTTTCTCACTCACACATCTATTGATATTTTTTCAATATTTTTCTCCCTATTAACAAATTTTATGGAATGATAATGTCAACGTAACACACGTGTAGTCCCAGCCGAGCGAGGCCGTGTTATGCGTTTGTGTGTAAGAAAAAAAAAAACGCCTAAAAACATCTTTAGTGTTCATATTAATCTGTCAAATGTAATCGTTCACGTTATTGTGAATTATTCAGGTTCAAGAGGGGTATCTAGAATATTTGCTTGTAACTATGTATATTTTTTACCTACAGATTTGAAATTTTGTCAGTGGGCGCTTTATATACCACTGGTTTATAGTTATGTAATTTTAGCTGATCTTGCTGAGCAAATTTGACTTTTATAGGCGGGCAAATTTAATTAACATGTGTAAAAGCAATAACATTATAAACACTAAAATTCTTAATGCATCTTACCTGTTTGATTTGTTACTAAAATTATCCCAGATGGAAACCGACAAAAATTTTGCCACTTTTCAAGATGAGGTACTCTTTTACTTGTTTCAGTCATTTTGACTGCGTCCATGCTGGAGCACCGCCTTTAGTCGAGCAAATCGACCCCAGGACTTATTGTTTGGAAGCCTAGTACTTATTCTATCGGTCTATTTTGTCGAACCGCTAAGTTACGGGACGTAAACACACCACTATCGGTTGTCAAGCGATGCTGGGGGAACAAACACAGACACACAAACATACACACACACACACACACACACACACACACACACACATATATATATATATATATACATATATATATATATATATATATATATATATACATATATACGATGGGATTCTTTCAGTTTCCGTCTACCAAATCCACTCACAAGGCTTTGGTCGGTCCGAGGCTATAGTAGAAGACACTTGCCCAAGGTGCCACGCAGTGGGAATGAACCCGGAACCATGTGGTTGGTAAGCAAGCTACTTATCACACAGCCACTCCTGCGCGTACATTAATTTGATTTGAATTAATTAAAATACAGATATAATCGGTACAAGATTTTATTCTTTCGGTAAATATTTCGTACATCGGTGTGGAATAAATTTTTCTGCAGTTTTTTTTTTCAGGTGCATTCAACGTATCTGACCTTCAACATTTTAACTGAGCAAGAAGAGGGAAGAACTTCATGCTGCCGCTATTATAGCAGAATGGCTAAGAAAAACAGACTACAATTTCTTAGGATAGCATGGAGCATAGTGGGATCATAGGATTGTAATTCATTTCCAATTTATTTATCTCTTTATCATCTACTAAAATCTGAGACTAGAAGATTTAGAGTAAAGAGAAAAAGTGAGTTGACAGCTTATGGCTAGCTAATGGTCATAAATATTGTCATAGGTATCCCTTTACCCACAAGAGAAAAGAAATAAAACTTTAGAAAGAGTCAATTAGATAGAAATAACTGTCTTTAAAAAAAAAAATTTAAAGAGAAGCAGAATAGGAATTGATTTTAATTCATGATGTTAATTACCAGTTAAAGGGGCAATACACTATGAAACTTTAGATGCTATAATGAGATACAGGGAAAATATTAGGGCTCAATAGGGGAACATTCATAAGTAATATTATTATGTTGTATAAAAATGAAATAAATTTTTTAAAAATTCAAGAAAAGGACATCATAACCTTTTCTACTCTAGGCACAAGGCCAGAGATTTTGAGAGTGGGGGCCAGTTGATTAAATCGACGATTGTACGAAACTGGTACTTAATTTATCGAATCCTAAAGGATGAATGGCAAAGTCGACGTCGGCGGAATTTGAACTCAGAACATAAACACATACGAAATACCGCTAAGCATTTCGCCCGGTATGCTAACGTTTCTGCCACATCGCCGCCTTAAATAATATCATAACCCAAATAGCTAAAAAGTGTGTATGTATCAATTATAAACATTAAAAGGAAGATTACTATTATGTAGAATCAATTTAATACCTCTTCTTTACTTACTAAATTAATTAATTATTCAGTGGTTTCTATGAGGTCTAATCAAGCCACTTACATATAGAATATCTAGAAAGGTATACAAACTATCTATAGTATATATATCTTTCCATATATTCCATATGTAAGTAGCTTGAGTAGTCTTTATAGAAGCCACCAAATAAGCCACTTACATATGGAATATATATATATAAATGAATGTTTATGTGTGTGTCTGTGAGTATGCATGTATATATATAAATGATTGTGCGTGTGTGTGTGTGTGTGTGTGTGTGTATAATAAAATGCAGACGGCTAGCTGGATGGATCCTCCTAACTTTCAAAACTAGAGAAAAGGAGACATTGATGGTCCTTTGAAGGACATAGTCCTCAGCCACGTGAACTACAGCTCCCAACTATTTTCACCACACAATATAAAATTCACGGCGGAACTCGAAGCAATCCAACAAAGCTACACTAAGAAAATCGTCTCGATGCAACGTATCAGCTACTGGGAAAGTCTGAAAGAATTAAAACTCTTCTCCCTAGAACGAAAGTGGGAAAGATATGCTGTGATATACATTTGGAAGATCCTGGAAGGTCTTGTACCAAACTTTGGCATTGAAAGTTACTCAAACTGCAGAACGGGGTGCCACTAGATAGTGCCAAAGATCCCAGCATCGTCATCAAAATACAGGACCAGATACTACAACAACTTGGGCTTCAAGAGTCCACAGTTCTTCAGCATCCTTCCAAAATGCCTGAGAGACTTGGATGGTGTGGATGTAAGTGTCTTTAAAACAAAACTGGATCTCTTCCTGTCAAGAGTTCCAGACAAGCCTACCACCTCACGACAGGAAAAACAGATAAGGGCAGCGGCGTCAAACTCTCTCACTGACAAAATGCCACATATCAGAGGAGGTTTCAAATAATGGTGTACCTCACTCAAGGGTGGTGCCTCAGCATGACCGCAGCTTTGAAGCTGAAACATTTTAAAGAATTAAAGAATTATATATATATATATATATATATATATATATATATATATATATATATAATACAAATGATATGTGAGCATATGCATATATACATACATACATACCTACATCTACATGTATTATATTATCGAACGCCACGCGTCCATTTGCAAGTAAGTTTTAACTATATATATATATATATATATATATATATATATATATATATAAAGAGAGAGAGAGAGAGAGAGAGAGAGAGAGAGAGGCGGGGAGAGGGAGAGAGAGAGAGAGGGGCGGGGAGAGGGAGAGAGAGAGAGAGACAGACAGACAGACAGACAGGCAGGCAGGTAGATAGATAGATAGATAGATAGATAGATAGATAGATAGATATACTCACACACATACACAGAAACTGACACAAAGAAAGAAAGAAAGAAAGAAAGAAAGGAAGAAAGAAAGAAAGAAAGAAAGATATATAAAATGAGAAACAAAGAAACGAGTGAGTTAGAAACAATAGATGAAATTCGTTGCCAATAAAGAAAAGTCGACTTCGGTTATATAACAAAAGGAACAGGTGTTGTGTGAATGATACGTCACTTATCTATATGTGTGCGTGTTTGTGTGTTTGTGTATGTGTGTGTGTGAATATGTGTCTATGTGCGTATGCATGTATGTATGTGTGTATGTATGTATATATGTATGCATGCATGCATGTATGTATGTATATATGTATGCATGTGTAAGTATATGTATACGTGCATAAACACACATAATAATATAAACATAAAAACGCATACATGTATACATACATGTGTGTGCATGTGCATGCGTGCATGTGTGTGTGTGTGTGTGTATGTGTGTGCGTGAGTACTATATATCACTGCTAGGTGTGGCATATCAGAATAAAAGGTGGGGTAATGAAGTAATAGATGGTTTTAAGGTCAGAGATTG
Organism: Octopus bimaculoides; assembly: GCF_046866305.1. Taxonomy (NCBI): domain Eukaryota; kingdom Metazoa; phylum Mollusca; class Cephalopoda; order Octopoda; family Octopodidae; genus Octopus; species Octopus bimaculoides. Next base: position 161,252,558 of record NC_142928.1, read on the forward strand.
TTGCAGTGACATCAACTGCAGCAACAGCAGTAGCAGTTGCAGCAGCAACGGCAGTAGCGGTGGTGGTGGTGGTGGTGGTGGTGGTAGTAGTGGTAGTGATGGTGGTGGTGGTGTGTGAAATAAAAAATACAACAAATTTATAAAATGAATAGTGAATGTATAAATTAACAATCAGTAATCTAATAGTGTTCACACACATGCATATAAGCATGTATATACACACACATGCATATACGCATGTACACATGTATGAAACATTGAAATAATTCATTTGAAAACATAAGGCATGAAAAAATAAACAAAGCGATCTGAAAAAAAATGTAATAAAAATAGACAAGTAGGAGCAGGAGTGGCTGTATGGTTAAGAAGTTGGCTTCCAACCGTGTGGTCTTGGGTTCAGTCCTACTGCACGGCACCTTGGTCAAGTCTCTTCTACTATAGCCCCGGGCCGACCAATGCCTTATGAGTGGATTTGGTAGATGGAGACGGAAAAAGACCTGTTGTGAAACTACCTATCGCCATTAGATACAAAACTACTATCGCCATTCTTCTCATTTAAATATAAATAAACGCGAGCATAGCGGAGAACATCTCCTTGTCATCACGTGACTGATCATTATTCGAATCGGCAACTTCTTCGAACCGTTCCCGCCAGAACGCAAACTGACCAATCACGGCCCCTAATAAGGTCACGTGACAGTGTTTTTCTACTCCCGTCTGGGAGCCCCCTTAACGCCTTAAATAGAGCAACTCATACCCAGCAAATTTGTCTCGGTCCAGTTTCTCTTAGAGACTGTTCCGTGTACCACACGACAGCAGCAGCAACAATCAGCCAGCGACCACTTCAACAGCTTCGTCCAACCAACGATGACCACCGCCGTCGCCACATCAGCAACACGAGTCTACGACTACTATCCAGCATCAATCTCCACCAGCGTCAACACGACTTTCTATGTACAGCAAACTAAACCACCGCGGCACATCTCTCTCTCTCTTCGATTCTGTTAGGTGACTTAACTTCACCACGATATTAAATAGACAAGAGATTTCAGCCTGCGATAAACGTCTGTCCTCAAGGCCCTGGCATCGAAGCCAAAACACAACTAGTGATAAGCTCTGCCAAACGACGAACGACGAACATCTGTATAACAAGAATCACGGCCCGGCATGGATGCCACGACATCACAACTAGTGATCAGCTCTGCCACACTCAGCCTCAACTCCCTTTCACATACAGAACTTTTCCTATAGTGTACTATAAGAACTGGTATAATTGCTCACGTGTTATTGACTCTCTTTCCATCTGCTGTAATAACTCACATACACATACATGTATCACTCACATACACACTTTTCTTTGTACCTAAGATCATAGAAACGAAAACCTCAGAAAACGACCTTCTCGTTTATTAAACTCCATTCGAAATTCCGTACGTCTTCCAACTCTTTCCAATGTAAACTTAGAACAGGCGTCCGTAGACTTAAATCTCCTGGCTGGACTTCATTATTTTAGATTTATATAGAGACAGTAACAATACACATGTACCGCTATTTAGCAACAGCATCACATAGACTTACAAGAAGGCAACTCCTTTGATAATATGAGGCCAAAGATATAGCGTGGAATTTTTTTCGAAGACACAGGATTTTGCAACATTTCTCATGAACAAGCGCTGATCTGTTGCAGGGTTCAAGGCCAATAATTTTTAACAAGTCGATTGCATTGATCTCAATATTTTATCGACCCTAAAGGAATGAAAGGTAAAGTTGACCTGGATGCGATTTAAACTCTGAACGTAAAGAATCAGAAGAAATACCTCTAAGCATTTTCTCCGACGTGCTAACGATTCTGCCAGCTCACCGCTTTATAAAATCGTAATTATTTCTTCAATATTTTATGCTTCTTCTGCGTTGGCGCACAATTGAATGTATGGCTACATACATTCGATACTGACAAATTTTCTATTTGAATAAACATTATAGTTCTCAAACGCTGCACCATTTAGGTTTATATATATATATATATATATATATATATATATATATATATATATATATATATATATATATATATATATATATACAATTCAAGACTTTAGAAAGTCTGTAACAGTTATGGACAACCTTTATCTAGAAGTGGGGTGCAAGAGACATGACTCATCATCAGACGAGCTGAATTCCGGGTAATTTTTCATTTAGGCTTGTCAGGACGGCAGTTTGCCTATGATCTATACTAGTGCTGAAGTGGCTCGAAAAATGTTAGTTATATTTTGTTATACACAAGAATGGTTGATAAAACAAAATAAACAAGTCTTTCTTCAAACATTTTTTTTTTCTTCTCAATTTTTAACTTCGAAATATAATTTGTCTTTCTTAAAATTTCCAAGCAAAGTACGCCAAACTAATTTTTTTTTTTTATGTGCACCAGTAATTTTTTTCTTTAATGTCTTTGCGCCACGAAGTAAAAGAGAGAAGAAAAAAGAAAAAGAGAGAGAATTATAGATCTAACATATCAAATTATAGAGAAAACATGCAAAGTAATTTGATAATACGATAACAATGAATAATTGAATAAAAATTACACCTTCACACACTCCCCTTCCATACCGAGATCCGTGTACACGGTTACTTTCAACCTGACGTCATATTACCTTACTTCGTTCTTCATAAATCCACTTGACAGTCACTCCCATCTCCTAATTTTCAATAGTCCCATCAGAAAAATAAACCACACTTGCTGTATAGAATATTATAAACTAGCCTATAATATGTGTTTTACGAGAGTTGAATAAATCAAGCATGAATAATTATAAATATAATGATAAAACAAGTAAATTTTTATTATCAGAAACTTGACAAAATATATCTAATAATACATGTCTCCTTTAAATTTCACTAACCATATTAAAAAACTCATACCGCATCCCCACTTTTGTTTCTGCACCTGTTGGGCTTTGAGACACATGGTTCAAGTCGTTATTAAAAAGATTTACACAGCACATTATCACGTCATACAAGACAAAGGAAAATATATACTAATAGGGACACGAGTTTTAGCCTATGAGAAAAATAAACAGAAAAATACTGATGTTCGCAAGCCTGAAAACTTTAAAATATTGTAAATAATATATTTGCATTTCAGATAATAACAGGTGTTGTTGTTGTTGTCAACCAAAATCGAACAGACTTATAAAGAAAAGAATCAGCGCTAACGTCATCCTCTCTTTCTCATTAGTGTAGCTACAGTTTGTTCCTCCCGGAGCAGCTTTTGAGTTTGCTGTCCCCAGCTTTGGACCACAAGCCTATACAGGCTTATACAGCAAGCCAAAAAATGTTGCCCCCTTAAAAGTATTGTCCGGGCCGGACTGCCCCTTTCGCCTCAACCTCTAGCTATGCGACTACTCTTTTTGTATATCTAGAACTACATTACCCAATGCCTCCCTTCTTTTCCAAAACAGTGATTAGAGGGAGATTTGACTGGGGGTTTTTTCTAGTAGGTGGAGCGATCACATAGAATTGAGTACAGATAGTATACATGATATAACGTTTCTTAGAGATGATTTCTCAAAATATGGGAGCTATTCCCACAAAAGCCTGGTCATATGGTTAAGATGTTCATTTCTTTTGACGACAAAGCATTTGTGGAGTAAATTTTAAGGCTTCGCATAAGCGATAATTTGAGTTTAGCACACCAATTTGGACAGGATTACCATTTTTATAAAAATGGGATGGATCATATCTGAAAGCAGCTCCAGGTGTTGTGAAGAATGAATTTGTCTGGCGTGCTAAATGTTGTTTAAATGATTCAGCATTAAGTGCTGCAGTTTGCCTTTGTTGATCCTGGGAAAGTCTCATCTCTCTTCTCTCTCGAGACTCCATCTGATGTGATGCAGCAAGCCTTTGCTGATCTTGAGAAAGTTTCATCTCCCTTCTGTCTTCGGACCCCATCAGACGTACTGCAACATGCCTTTGCTGATGTTGAGAAAGTCTCATGTCCCTTATCTCTTGAGACTCTCATCTTCGATTTTCTGCACTCCTCCTTGCTTTATAGGTGTTTCTGGAAAGATTACATTTTTTCTTTTGTGGCGTATTTTTTCAATATTTTAACCGAAAATTATGAACATAGAAAAATATATACATTAATCTCCATTTTTGTTAGCAGTTGTATATATGTAGGGTATCCATATTTTTGTATACAATGTAAATTAACCAAATATAAGCAAAGTGTAAATACCTTGCAACTGCTGCGATACTTATGAACTGTTAATTGAATGGTAGATGTGTATTTTTATATATCTTGGACCTTCCAGGTAATTTTTTAAGAGTTTCACCTCCAGCCATTCTCGTCACACATGTATATTTATGTGTAAATGTATGTGTGTATTTAATGTATGTAATGGGCGCGCAAACACAAACACACCCACAGAAACATTCATATACAAAATGTGACGATACGCACACATACACTGTCACATACATGTAGTAAGATAAACACAAAGAGACATACATTCACGCACCTCAGTCATGTGTATGTTTAATAACGTACCTAACGCGGAAACACAGACAGGAACATACACACTTATACACCCACACACGTACATTCAGACACATACACACTCATATATGTGGTGTCGGCGGCGTCGTGGTATAAAAAGTCCTTTACTATCTCGTACGTATCGAACGCGCAAACACACACACAAAAGTGAAAGAATAACGTGAAACAATATTTTATATTATTATCACATTAGAATTAAAAGAATAAAAGTGAAACAATATTACATCATACAAGGAAGTCAATTTGTTGACAGAAATTACAAACTCCATTTCAGCGTATAAAGCTCTAGAAGAAAATAGTTTCAGCAACTTTAAGATATCTTTTTCTAACGCATGAACGCTCAGTGGCGTGGTTGAATTCTCATTTATTAGTAATGAAGGCTTATTGGCTGTATCACAACGGTTTTCGATAGAGGGAGTAATGTAAATAGAGTATTTAAGAAGACAGAGTGCAAAAGATTTTAAATAAGTAAAGTAATGTTGTAGGGAGAACGTACAAATAGCGTGAAGACAAAGGTATTTACGCACGACAAAATTGAAATACACTGCAGTCAATTTTTAGAGAGAGAGAGAGACTTAAAGTGAGGAACTATTACAGAGGGTGAGAGAGAATATATGTAAGCAAGAGAAACAGAGGGTGAGAAAAAGAAAGAGAAGATAGAAATAAGCAGAGAGAGAATCGCTTGAAAACTACAGAAGTAAGAAGAGAGAGAATCGGTTGAAAACTGCAGTTTTTAGAGAAAAACCATGTGAAACACCTTTTTCCCGGTTGGTTTCTCGCATTATGGAACTTTGGGCAAAATGTTATAGTGCATGACCATCCTTGGCACATAAGTAATGTGTATGTACAGTTTAATGAAAATCGGTTCAAAACATACTACACACACAGAAGCATCCTTTGTTATATATATATATATATATATATATATATAGTGTATTGTTGTGTTATGGTAAGATAAAAAAAAAGTACTCCATCTGGTGAGAAATAAATATTATTTAGCAGATACAATGTTTTTGTGTGCTACTATTAGTTTCATGTGCTGAGAACCCAGTGTTTTATAACACGTCTATTATCCCAACACAATTATCAGACACTGCCCACATGACATAACAAACTAGTTCGATATGCCATGATAGTGCTGGGACACCAAACGTGTTATAAAACAGTTTGGCTTGTTCCCAGCACATAAAAACATATTGCGCTTATTAAATATACATACACACAAATGTGTTTGTGTGTGTGTATGTGTGCATGCGTGCGTTTTCTCTGTGCCTGTGTTTCCGTTCCATTCATGCTTAATAACACAGTATTGGTTTGTTCATGTCCTCGTAATTTAGTGGATAGGCAATAGAGACTGGTGGAATATGTACCAGACTTAATAATATAAGTTCTGGGGTCGATTTGTTTGACTAAAACCTTCCAAGTATGGTTGCAGTCAAATGACTGAAACAAGTAAAATGTTAAAAAAAAAAAAAGGTGGATATTTCTTTCCATGTTGTTTTAAAAAAAATTAAGACTTCTGGTAGTTGATAAAAGCTCAAAATTTATGAGTCAGTGAATCTGTAATATAAATCTGAAACACAAACTGAAGCAAAATACAAGTTTTTTTTTTCAGTTTTTAACTTGTTTTCTCTTGATGGAACAAGTTGACTGAACCTACAATGTCCTACCTCTCCAAATGTCTTGATCCTGTCTTATCTCATCTTTGAACCCCACTTTTCTCACAGCTATTTACAAACATCTCAACAGAAAGATACTTCCAATGTCTGTCTAAAGCGTACATCATTTACTGGCTTATATTTCACTGAGTATCATCCATAAAGCACAATAAATAGATATAAATGCATTCATCTTTTTTGTATATACTTCCCATGATTCTGATGCCAAGCCTCTTCCATGACTAATGAGACCAATGAACAGAACCTCTATATGATCACTTGACCTGTTGGAAATAGCAACCAAATTTACATCAAATCACACTTGATCATCTTAAAAATGGAAGTATACATTGGATAATGAAGTCCTTGATACACCGTGTCTGAATAAAAAAACAGGATGATTGCTACTAGAAAACCGTTTTTGATAACAGGTCTGCTGGATCAGGGTTAACATTAATAACAATGAACTTGTTTGTACAACCTCAAGTACTCAATGGGGTTTTTCTTCTTCAAATACAATGAACCAAATATGAAACAAAGCAAACAGAATCCCAGAACTTGTAGAGTCAAAACCTCCCCCCACCAATGTATAAGGAAATAGGGGTCTAGAGAGGTAGTACCTATCTTTCAGTAAATGATGCAGTATATATACACATATAATCTCTCTCTATTCATTAATTTTCCCATTTCAAGAGGAAAAGTCATGTTGCAGTTAAAACGTCATTCTATATGACTAAGTACCTAGATCATCCCAGACTAAAATCTGCATAGAGAGCCTGTTATGCAGACCTGAATGGATTTCAAAACACAATTCTTAATACTGATGATACACTTTTACTGAACAGTGGTTTCCTTGATATCAGCAAATGAATGCAATTAGTGCACAGATAATCTGTCAGGCAGATCCCAATAGACCAAATATGAGGTGGTCCACCACAGCAAAATACATTTCTTCCTGTTGCATTACATTTTGTGTGATGAGTCCAAAATACTTCAAGTAAAGACAGTGTGGATCTGATCATTACAATCAATCACAACCTAAAACAATTCACACAGAAGCTTTTCAAAAGTACAAAACACTGTGAATTAATTATTTCTTTATTGCATTTATTTATTTATTCATTATGTTTTTTTCTTCTTTTCTCTTTTTTACAAACATTTTCAATAATTTTATTCTTGGGCTGCTTTTGTTTTTTGTTTTTTTTTTATGTACAAAACTTAGTAGGAACAAACAAAATTATCTTCATTATAAAACACAACAAATGAATAACATTGCATAAAACAGATAATTCCCCACATTTTGTGTGAAATGATCAACATGTTCATATATACATATGTATGCCACACACACACACATAGATGCATGCATACACACAAACATACTTATCATATGTGCCTTATGCACACACACATACATGCTTGCACAACTGCACAAAAATGTTCACAAATAACCAAACAGGAAAAGGACATTTCTGTGTTGCATGTTATGCACATTAATGCACATTTTCATGCATACAAAAGTTAAATTTTATAAAATGTTTTCATTTTTTTATTTCCTTTTGGAAAAGAAATTAATTCATAAATAAATCTTTTGCTTTGTTTTATTTTTTTGTTTTAAATTAAATGGCATTTAAAGAAAAAGACACATCTAGATCAATGATAAATAATTGCTATGGAAACTTCCACATCATCACAGTCATATTTATTAACATCAGCAGCAGCAGCGACAAATGAGACATTATCAGCAATAAAATTCACTATTATCATTGTTTCTATTGTCCTGTAAACTTATCTTTCCTTCTCACATTGACATTGTTGCTTTCAGTGTCATCAAACCTTATTATATTTCATATCTTTGTCATCAACATTATAGCCATAAGGATCAAGATAAATGATATTCATAGTGAAGGAAAAGAGAAGTGTGACAAACAGTCATATATGAACCAACAAGACAGCCTCTATATGGTCTCTTGACTTGCTAGAAATAGCAGCAACCAAATCTCTTTATGAAAGTGCTATCTACTTACTGTCTTAAACAGAGTAAGGACATATAGAATAATGTAGACTTTATCCATAACACAAAAAGATGGTCATTGTTGGAATGTCTTTGATCATAAGTCTGTTCAGTCAGAGTTCACTTATGACTAAACAATGACCATAAATCATCACCATTTATTTGTGACTAATTAATATTGTTAAAGGTAAAAATAAATCAAATCAAAGTAATCCATGGTAAATCTCTCAACAACCAATCTTTACCTGAATATAATTGAAGTCTTACATGATATTTAAACATTAATATCTTCCAGCCAGTGAGTGAGCTTGTATGTGGCCAGTTAACCTGTTAGAAATAACAGACAAATGTTTCTCAAATCACACTGTTATCTTTAAAAAAGGAAGAACATTCTGGATAATGTAGTGGGAAATAAAATATGCCTAAATGCCTTTGATGAAGCATCAACTTGATCAGAGCTGACTTGGGGCTGATCAACAACAACAGTACCAACACTAAATTCCTTTAGAATCATATTTTACAAAATTTGAATTAAGAAGTAAAATTTAGCATGCCTAATTTTTTCTCTAATAATTTCCAAAACAAAGTTAATCTGTTGACTGTCATAACTTTTCAGGAATGTAATCACACACACACACACACATATATATATATATATATATATATATATATATATATATATATATATATATACACACACATATATAGAGAGAGAGGGGGGGAGAGAGATAAAAATCTCACAAATAACACAATACATGGGACAAGAGGACACAAACAAACAGTACATGAGGACAGACATGAAGAAGCTAGTGACTAAAATAAGTGTAGAAATATAAAGTGAAAAAATAACAATCAAAGAAGTGCATAATACAGATAAATATACCAAAGGAAGAAACAGAAAAGAATTTAATATTTCGGGTGATACCCTTTATCAAAGAGAGGAAAAAGAATGAGGAGAGGCAAGAAAAAGAGAAAAATATGCAATAGCTAATTTAAGATATCTGTTTACATGGTAGGTCTCAGGTAGAATATATATATATATATATATATATATATATATATATATATATATATATATATATATATATATATATATATATATATAATATCAAGACAAAAATGATCATAAAGAAATAGCTGAATATAAACTAATGAGGGGACAAAATCTGATAAGTTTTAATTAAATGGTTTCTCCAGGAGAGATTACAAAGTTGGAACAGAAGACAATGTAGGCTGGACAAAGAGAAGTCAACATTATGCCATCAAGAGTCTGGTAGCAAAGTAAAGCAGGAATGATTTGACATTCTTGAGTTGACTAGGTAAATGAACTTTAATGACAATTGAGTAGAAAATAAATTATTGATTTGACAAAAGATGAGATCTTTATGGAACAGCTATTCTGTTGTTAGTTGAACAGAAAGAAAATAATAAAAAGCTATCATAAAATAACATTGGGAAGAAAGAAAGAGAAGTATCTTGGAATAAAGCAAAAATCTTCTTTATGGATGGAATACATGACAATAAAAAGCAAATCTAATTTGAACCAAGATAATAAGATAGGTGAAAACATGAAAGAAAAAAGAACAACAAACTGGAAATGCGAAAGAGATGTGAAAAAAATATTTTTAAATTAGAATAAAGTAAATAGAAAATAAGATTGATTCTATAATCAGATTTTATCTCTAAAGCCTTTTCAGTTTGGAAGCAAGAAAATAAATTTATTAACACATTGATATGATAATGCAGATATAAATATTTACGTGTGAGTTTGTATGTGTATATGTGTATGTATGCATAAGTATATATATATATATATATATATATATATATATATATATATACACATACATACATACTATTGCACTGATGTTTATCACGCCATTGATTAATAAGATTAAATCATTATTAATACATTAAAATAAATAACTTAAAATATTTATTAATTTATATTTAGTTGTTGTTTAGCCCCTGGTCAGTCCTGATCAAACAGAACTTATAATCAAAGGCATTCCAGTCATGACCACCCTGTTCTTTTTTGTTTTTTTCTGTGCAGTGGGGTCAGGGATTCCAGGGTCATATCCACTATATCCTGTTCTAAGATGGCAGGGTTAGATCTGAAGGAGATTTGGCTGCTATTTCTAGCTGGTTGAACTACAAGTCAGAAGAAGGGTTGAGACATCTCATTCCAACAAAAACAAATCCTCAAAAAGACTAAACATTTGGTTTTATCTTAACACCCATCTACAATTAAACAAGATCTGGTAACTGAAGCTTCTCTCCAGACAATTCCAGAGACTTAACCTTCGGTGTGACTTTTAATATTAGCATTTGTTCACAAATTTGTGGGGAGATGGTGAGGTCTATTTATCATGCTAAGTATTTGGCTGGTGTATGTTTTATCAATCTTCAAAAGATAAAAGACAATACTGACCTCAGCAAGGTTTGAACTCAGTACATAGCCAGAGATGTTACAAAGGGTTACTAAATACTTTAAGACATTGTATCTAGCATTCTATTATTCATGCATTCACCATCTTCAGTGATAGTATTTACAATAATTTATACTTATAGCATAAAGTTCTAAGCTAGAAAGCCTATAATAATAATAATAATAATAAATGCCCTGAAGCAGTACATGGCAGTGGCTCTCATGGCTACTGATCTTAACTGATTGGAAGTATAATCATCTACATGTTTTGTCTTGGTATAAAAGATGGGCTACAATAAATATTCTGCTCAATACCACAGATTTGCTTGTCAGTTGTTTGACCTTAATTAGTTGAGCATGTCCCTTGGTGGCTGATGATATGTGCATCTCTGATCATAAGCAGGAATAGTGGGGAAGCATCACAGCCATGTGTTGAGAGGAATTCTTTGGGGTTTGAATAATTCACCTCAGGGAACATGAATGTTTCATTCATCATCATTAACAACCCTTCTTCAGGGACCTTTTGAATGGGATAGGCTACTCAACCTGAAGAAAATTCTAACAGGGCTTCACCTGCAAGGTCATGTGCTGTTTATCTTGATACAAGGTCACTATGTCGTACACACATGGTTGTGAGGCATGTGCCTGGTGTACTCTTATAAGACAGGTAGTCATGACAAGTATATTGGGCTTCATATATTTGTACCCCAGGGTCACTGATGGCATTGCATTGCTTTCTCACTCAGTAATAATAACAATTCTTTCTAATTTTGGCACCTAGCAGTTGACTAGTACTTTTCTATTTTATTAATTACCAGAAGGATGAAGAGTAAAACTGACTTCAGTGAGATTTGAACCAACCATGTAAAGAGCTGGAAAAAATGCTGCTATGCACTTTGTCCAACATACTAACAATTCTGTCAGCTTGCCACCCTAATAATAATAATAATAGTCCTTTCTACTATAGGCACAAGGACTGAAATTTGTGGGGAGGGGACTAGTCAATTACATCAACCCCAGTGCTTCACTGATACTTAATTTATTGACCCTGAAAGGATGAAAGACAAAGTTGAACTCAGTGGAATTTGAACTGACAATGTAAAGAATTTGAACTCAGAACATAGCGATAGACGAAATACCGCTAAGCATTTCTTCCAGTGGGCTAACAATTCTGCCAACTCACTACCTTCCTAATAATAATAATAATAATAATAATAATAATAATAATAATAATAATAATAATAATAATAATAATAACAACAACAGTAATAATTTGTTTAAAATATCTACTTTTCAGTATGGTGGATATATCAGCTTCAATATTCACTAAGAATACTAAGAAAATAAAGAGTATGAATTTTCAAAGAGTAAATGGTTTTGAATGAACCCAATTCTCTCTCTCCCTTTCTTTCTCTCTCTCTCTCTCTCTCAATTACTGATATTTCATATATAAATATAAGCTAAACCAAACAAATCATCCAGCATTGATCTCTAATGCAAAATAAATATATTGCAGATCATCCTAATGAAATTTTACGTCATACTTCTTGTTACTTTACTGGTGTTTGTAATAAGTAAGATAATGAAACATGTATTTGTTGTTGTTATTTAGCACTGATTCAGTCATATGATGGAAGGCATTTCAGCTGTGTTTATCTGAATTGTTGTATATTTTAATACTACACTGTCAAATGTAAATTTTCCTCTTTTACAAAGGAGATTAAACATGATTTGAGGGAATTTAGCTGCTATATGTAGCAGGTCAAGTATTCATGTAGAGGCTCTGAGACCCTCTTATCACTTCATACAGCATATTAATTACTGCATTAAATGCAAATTGCCAAATCAACAACTCTTCACTCACCACATTTTACCACAACCAGCAAAAGAGCTAACAATGTAGCTAGAAATAGCAGTTAAATCTTTCTCAAATCACACAACCATATAGTATGTTGGTAATGTACTTCCAGATACTTTGTGCTTTGAAGTAAAACAATGGAATGGTTACAACAAAAAATCATTTTAGATCATAGGCCTGCTTGATCAGGGCAGACTTGAAGCTAAACTATTGCTTCAAATTTTGGCACAAGGCCAGCAATTTTGATGGGATTGGCAAGTCCTCAGTACTTGACTGGTATTTATTTTATTGACCCCGAAAGAGTGAAAAACAAAATTGGCCTAGGTGGAATTTGAGCAAAGACCAGAAAAAGCCAGAACAAATACCAATAAGTATTTTGTCCAACATACTAATGATTCTACCAGCTCACCATCTTTAATAATAATGGTTTCACATTTTGGCACAAGGCCAGTAATTTTGATGGGAAGAGTAAGTCAATTACATCAACCCCAGAACTTGACAACAATAGTCACTAATTATTTATCAAGTTGTATCTTCACTGCTGCAACTACTATATTGATCTCCATTCCTTTGGATACAATGACTATACTGTTTCCATCTGAACCCACTAAATGGATCTTTGGTCAACCTTCTAATTCCTTTCCTAACCACAACCAATTTACACTGGATCTTTTCTCTCCCCATTATTACCAGCAACACTTCTTTGGAAATAATAACTACATGAATCTAACTCACTAACCCCTTTTAAAAGGGTTTAAAAAGCTAATGACATTGTCCCCACTCTTCTTACAAAATCATAGCAAGCATTCAATATTCACTAGAAATATTCAGAAGAACTATTATAGGCAAACCACAGAAAGACAATTTGTCTCAATAACCACTTGAACAAAGCATTTTGACTGCCATAAAAACAATCCTGTTTGTTCAAACGAATCAGGTTTAGCATTTAAACCTTTTTAATAGCTAGAAACTTAATTCTACTCACAATCCAATCACAAAAAGGAACACTTTTCTGAGCTCCATCTTCTCACCATTCTTATATGACTCCTACAATATATTCTGGCACCATTAGTATTATAGGTGCTAAAGGGCTACATCTAACATTTCTTCACATTTATGAATGAACTTCCATTTATACATTCCAAATTTGTATGTGAGTGATATTTATTGTTTATAAGGCTTTCCAAACTCTTAAAGAAAAATCATTCTCCCTACGAATCTTCACTTAATGTCCATGTTCCATGCTGATATGAGATGGATGATTTAACAGAATTTGATGAGTCCATTGACTGTATTGTGCTCCAGTGTCTGCATTGGCATGGTTTCAATGATTTGATGATCCTCCAAATGCCAAGAACATCAGACAGCATATACTGGGTGCTTTTTCCATGCTACCAGCACCACTGATGTCTTGCAAGACTGAAAACCCCAAGGACAGCATGGTTGGTTTTATGCCAGAGAGGTTGAGTGGTTAAAGCATGGAAGAAGTGGGGATGAGGCAAAGCAATTTCTTCTAGAGGAGTTACATGGCTAACTAAAAGCAAATCAGCTTAACTCAATAATTTAAAATGAAAAAATGATACCCATCCTAGGTTCTTTAGCCTACATATACAATGGTGGAACCAGTCTTGTTTAATAAATGAATAGCCCCAAACCTGAAACATTAAACTCTCTCATCTGCTAAAACATGTGCTTTACCAATTGTGTTATGAATGAAAGCTATTTTTTCCCCTTCTGTATTCTAATACACCTAAACAGAAATTTAACATTTAGCAAGTCAGAAATGCATGAACTAGTCATTCATTTTAACATTAACTAAACAGTAAATAAACATTCAATTGACTTTAGAATAGTTTCAATGGCAGTTTCAATAACATTTTGACAGTAAAATAACGGTAATAAACATAAACATCAGCACCAACAAGAAGAAAAAGCAAGGCCAACAAGAGAGCTTGCTAAAGATAGCAACAAAATTCCTTCAAATCACACCCTATCATCTAAAACCACAAAGTGCACATTGGACACAAAATGATGGGATGGTCAGATCTGGAATGCTTTTGACCACAGGCCTGCTGAATCTGGGTTAAACCTATAATTAAACAACAACAACATCAAGCATCAGCAAGTAGAAAGTTGTGCACATCTACCTTACAACAAAGGAAGTTTAGTTAAAGAGAAAGATATTCCTGATGATGAAATCCAAGACCAATATTAGCAAGATACTGTAACAATATTACTCTCAGTATATTTTACTGAATATTCATCTGAAATATAAATGTTCATACATGGATTTTTGTGTGTTTTCTTAGTGTATATCAGAAAATGAGTGAGCAAGTGAGCAAATGAAAGAGAGAGAGAGAGAGAGAGAGAGAGAGAGAGAGAGAGAGAGAGAGAGAGCTAGAGAGAGACATAGTGTGTGTGTGAGTGAGTGCAAGTGTATGCCTCTATATATGTATCACATATTAAAATATACCTTGCTAAAAACAAAACAATACATATATGAAAACTTGTAACAGCAGTATGTTTGTGTGTACATATATGTGTGTGTGTAGAGAGAGAGAGGAAGAGACATATGTGAACATATACACACACACCCATGTGTACATACATATCATGTGTCTGTGTATATACGCATTTGCATGGATGTATGCACACACACACACACGTACGTATGTATGTATGTATGAATTATGCTGAGAAATTCATGTTGTATCACTCAAATAAAATTACACAAATATATACAAGTAAATATATTTACAAATAGTAAATCACTGAATTGGTTTCATATTAAATAAACACACACAACGCACATACTCAAATGCAAACGTACATAACTCAACAAACACACACACATACACTCTCACTCACTAACTCACACATGGATGCTCACATTTTCAAACAGAAACACACAAAAAAAAAAATGGACTGTTTAATATTTACACATGCAAAAAGCTGATTGAAAGGACAAATGTGTTGAGCAATAATCTACAATACATAGTAGCAGTATGATCACTCTCAAGGAAGGTCTATGAAGAGACAGGAATGATATCAGAAAACATATAGGTTTGTGTGTCTTTATATGTTTATATATTTAAGTGACTGTATGTGAGACTATGTGTTACACTATTTGTACCCGAGTATGTTATGGTGTATTTGAGTGTGTTTGTTTCACTGTTATCATCATCATCGTCATCATCACTATCATTTTTCCATCAGTGCATGAGTTGCGTGTGCATGTGAATATATATATATATATATATATATATATACACACACACACATATATATACATACATACATGTATGCATATACATATTCATATGAAAATATATATATATATATATATATATATATATATATATATATATATATGCATATGTATGTATTATATTCTTTTATTTTTTCAGTCATTTGACTGTGGCCATGTTAGAGCACCACCTTTAGTCGAGCAAATCGACCCCAGGACTTATTCTTTGTAAGCTTAGTACTTATTCTCTCGGTCTCTTTTTGCCAAACTGCTAAGTGATGGGGACACAAACACACCAACATCGGTTGTCAAGCGATGGTGAGGTGACAAACACAGACACAAATAACAAATACATATATATATATATATATATATATATATATACGACAGGCTTCTTTCAGTTTCCGTCTACCAAATCCACTCACAAGGCTTGGTAAGCCTGAGGTTATAGTAGAAGACACCTGCCCAAGGAGCCACGCAGTGGGACTGAGCCTGGAACCATGTGGTTGGGAAGCAAGTCTCTCACCACACAGCCACTCCTGTGGCTATAAATATGGTGTGGCTGCCTGGTAAGAAGTTTGCTTTCCAACAACATGGTTCTAACTTCAGGCCCTTTGCATGTCACCTTGGGCAAGTGTTTCCTACTATAGCTTTGGGCCAACCAAAGCCTTGTGAATGTATTTGACAGATGGAAACTGAAAGAAGCTTGTCTTATGTGTATGTGTGTGTGCGTGTTGTCGCCTTGACATAACACCAGGAGATAGCTGTAAGTGGCAGTTACTGTCATACAAGGAGTGTCATTTGAGTCCAGTCTTCCATGAAAAACGTGTCCAGCCAAGTAGAAATTTTACCTTACATGGAAACAAATGAAGGTTGGAAACAGGAAGGGCATCTGACTGAAAAAAAAAAATCTACCTCAATGAAAGCAGGGAAAAGTAGACATTAAAATGATGACAATGATACTCCTTTCCCCTTACTGCAACATTGTCTACCATGCTTGCATAGATTGCACATGCGTGTGCATATATAAATATAAATATATGTGTGTGTGCATGTTTGTATTTGTGCGTGTGTGTGTATGTGTGTGTGTGTGTGTGTGCGCATGCATGTATGTATTCAGATAAAGGAGAAAGAATGAATGTAAACATGACCCCATTTCTAAGAATTGGTGCCAACTTATGAACCTCTACAAAGACATAACAGTCAATAATTCCAGTACTCAATTTGAGTGAAAATTTACACCTGTTAAAATGCCCCTTTTCCATAATCCTTGATCTATATTCATCATACTCTATTTTGTTGTTGTTGTTGTTACTATTATTATAATCATAATCATTATTATTATTACTTTATTATTATTATTATTATTATTATTATTAAATATTTGTTAAATTCACATTCCTTGTGGCATGAAGGAGTTAGTTAATTGTTAACAATTACATAAGTCAGTAACACACAACTTGACATGAAAAACATGTGGAATGGTCAGCAATGGTTTTTGGAGAATATTTATCATGGGTTTGTTTCTGCTGTAGTAAAATCCATTGACATTGCAGTGGATGTGGTCTGAGAGTTGGGATTCGCTACTGAAGATGTCGATGTTGGAAAAATGGAAAGCGTCATTCCCTGGAGGTGACTGGTGGAGCTGTCTTCATAGGAATCGTCAATAGGTTCAGACTTAATGAACATCATTTGATCACTTTCAAATGTGTGTGGAATCTGCAAAAGCAATAAAGTGAACAGGAAATTTAAAATTGGGTTAAAAAGACATAATTAATACTATTATATATATATAATATTATACACACATGCATACGCACACACATATGTATGTATATAAATATGAGGGAACATTACTCAATGACATATAGTTTGTAACGTGAATGATTAACAGTTTATGTTGTTGCTATTGCATCAATACAGTTGCTTACACCTTGATTCAAGATCAATAATAGTTGTAAAAAGGTGAAAATATAAGAGTTCATATGATGCACATACAAGGAAAGCCTCCCTGAATTGTGGTTGAGAAGTTGGTCTTTAGTAAAAAAAGAAATCAAAGATTTCAGTAAAACAGAGGCAACAAGATTGCCAATTCCATTTGTAGGCTTTGATTTAGCCAGGATACTCTACAGGTGGCAAGAGTTTTAATTTTTAAGTTGTCAGATGTATTTTGATAATGAGATCATGTTATGTCTAACTGGACTTCTAAATGTATATGTGAATATCAGGTCTTAAAACAATTGGTAGTTTATCCATTATACGCTATGACAGAGTAGGAAAGACAGGCAATAATCTTTGGTTTGGCCACTTTTTATTTCACCTTTAGAGCTATCCCTAAAATATAGGGAACATCTGTAGTCTTTCAGCTTGTTAGAAATAGCTACCAAGTCTTATTTAGGTCACAACTTACCACCTTTATAAGAGAACACATTGAACAATGTAGTCTTAGATATACGATATACTATAATTGGAAAATAGATGGGATGATCACAACTAGAATGCTGTTGATTATAGATCTGTTCAATCAGAGATGGTCTGGGGTTAAACAAAAACAACACCATACATAAAATATATTTAAATGTTCTTATAATGAAGAATATATTTCATTACAATCATTTTTTAATGACAAAAATTGTAATTAAGCATATCTTGTTACTGATGTTTTTATGATTAAAGTTTAGATAGAAGATTATACAAAGAACTAATATTTGAAACTATATTGATTTTTTTTATGAATTCAATGTAGGCTTAAAAATGAAAAATGAAAAGAATACAATTATGAAAATCCAGTGCTGTATTTGAGACAAAATGAATTATAAAAAATAACAAGTAAATATCTTGCTTCAGTTTTGAACTATCACTCATAATCTCAAAAAAAAAAATTATTCTTTTAAAAATTAACTTAATGATTTATAAAGTCTTATGGTTAAAATTATGTCAGTGCAAAGTTACATGTAGAAAGATATTATTGAACTAGAAATGATGTCTCTTTTAAAAGGTCATTATATTATATATTTATTAGTCAAACTGAAAATATCTAACAGTTGAAGCTATTTATTTCAGCAACAAATTAAAGTCAGACTATAAAGGTCAGTAAAGCAAAATCTATTAAAAGAATAGGGCAACTAGGAAGGTAATGAAATAATAATAATAATACTAATAATAATAATAATAATAATAATAATAATAATTATTATTATTATTATCATTATTGCCTTTGCACAGCTTCTAACGCTAGAGATGTACTACAGTGTCAGCTGTTCACTACCAGTGAACTAAGGTAACACCACTTATTTTTCAAGCATCTTCTGGCGGATTCGAGCGGTTCCAAGCAGTGCTGTTTTCTGCACGCATTCCATCCTTATTGCAGCCCCTATTTGTTCCACGTACTTCTCGAGAGTTTTGCTTATCTCTGTTGCTTTTTGTTCTCCACATGATAACCTTGACCTTGGTACTTAGTAAAATAAAGCTGGGGTACTGACTAAAGGGAAAATCTCAAACAATCAATCACCTCCTCTTCATGGATGATTTGAAACTGTATGGCAAGGATGAGACACAAGTGAGTTTCTTGGTGAGCATGGTCTACTGTTTAGTGCTGATATTAGAATAGAATTTGGACTCAAGAAGTGTAGAATAATCAACCTAAAAAGAGGCAAGGTACAATCTTTAGCAGGGACAGAATTACCAAATAGAGACTTGATTAAACAAATTGAAACAGAAGGCTACAAATACCTTGGTGTACTAGAGTTCAATGAAATAATGAGAAGGAAATGAAAGAGCAACTGAGGAAGGCTAAGCGATTTCCAAAGACTAAGGTTGGTGTGGTGCTCAAAATTGACTGGATGGAATAAAATCCAAGCAGTTAATACATGTGCGGTAACATCACTTTGGTATGGAGTCAAAGTTGTAAAATGGCAAAAGAGAAAAGTGGTGAAAATGGATATGAAGACCAGAAAAATGTTGATAGTACACAGAGCCTTCCATCCTAAGAGTGACACCAATGGGCTGTATTTGTCCAGAAGAAAGGGTGGGAGAGGTTTGATCAGTTGCCAGGAAAGCAGAGGAAAACAGCGTAGGGTGGTGTATAAAAAATGCTATAGAGCCATTGTCGAAAGATATGAAGAAGGCTGCCATCATCAAAACTGAAAATTGTGTAATGAAAGAAAAATTTAAAGAAGAAATGAACACACACAAAAAAAAGAAAATGCATGGAAGGAATAAAAAAAATGTATGGTGAGTTTGCAAGAGATGTGAATGTCAAGACAGATACAGAGGACCAGTGGCTATGGATGAGGAGAAATGACCTGAAGATAGAGACAGCAGCAGCTCAAGAACAAGTGTTAAGGACTAACTATGTGAAGTGTAGAATAGACAATGCTGCCAACAGTGACAAATGCAGAAAGTGTGGTGAGATAGATGAGATGGTAAGACACATCATTAGCAAATGCCTGAAATTGACACAACATGAATACAAAAGTCACCATGACAATATGGCAAGAATGATCCATTGGGAGCTACGTGGAAATCATGGCTAACAAAGAGCAAAGATGTGGTATGAGAAGACCCCGGAAGGAGTCACTAAGAATGAGAATTGCAAAATCCTGTGGGATGCAATAATTCAGTGCAATCACCTGACCAGACATCAGAAGCCGGACATTGTTGTGGTGAATAAAAAAGAAAGAACATGCATGATAATCAACATAGTATGTCCTGGTGACAACAGGATCAATGTGAGAGAAGAAGAAAAAATAAACAACTATGATGATTTGAAGTGGAAAATACACAGGTTGTGGTCAATGTGGAGATTAGATGTGATACCAATAGTAATTGGCACACTTGGAAGTATCAGCACTCAACTATCAACTTGACTGAAAAAATTTGTGCAAGTGTGAAGGTAGAACACCTACAAAAATCAGTATTGCTTGGAACTACAAGAATTCTTTGCAGGGTTCTCAAAACATGACCAGTAAACAAGTGTCCCCTCAGTCTGCTGGCTGTGGACAGCTGACACTTCCCAATATACCCAGTAAAATAAACTGTGACTTTTCATTACATGATATTGATGATGATGATGATGATGATGATGATGATGATGATGATGATGATGATGATGATAATAATAATAATAATAAATAAATAAATGCCCTGATGCAGTACCAGGCAGTGGCTCTCATGGTTTCTGATCTTAATTGATTGGAAGTGTTATCATGTACGTTGTTTTGTCTTGGTATAAAAGATGGGCTACAGCAAATATTCTGCTTAATACCACAAATTTGCTTGTCAGTTGTTTGACCTTAACCAGTTGAGCATGTCCCTTGGTGGCTGACGATATGTGCATCTCTGATCATGAGCAGAAGTAGTGGGGGAGCATCATAGCCATGTGTTAAGAGGAGTTCTTTGGGGTTTGAATAATTCACCTTTGGAAACATGGGTGTTTTGCTCAACATCCTTAAACAAACCTTATTCAGGGACCTTTTGAGCGGGATGGGCTACTCGACCTGAAAAAAATTCTAACTGGGCCCCACCTGTGAGGTCATGCGCTGTTTATCTTGATATGAGATCACCATGTCACGCACATATGGTTGTGATGCATGTGTCTGGTGTACCCTTATCAGACGGGTAGTCATGATGGGTATATTGGGCTTTGTATATTTTACCCCAGTGTCACTTTGATGACATGCACTGCTCTCTCACTCAATAATAATAATAATAATAATAATAATAATAATAATAATAATAATAACAACAACAATAATAATAATAATAATAATAATAATGGTTTCAAATTTTGCCATGAGAACAGCCATTTTGGAAGAGGGGATGAGTCCATTACATTGACCCCAGTGTTCAACTGGTACTTACTTTATCAACCCCAAAAGGATGAAAGGCAAAGTTGACCTCGGCAGAATTTGAACTCAAAATGCTAAGACAGATGAAACGAGTTAAGCATTTTGTACAGCATGCTAACGATTCTGCCAGCTCACTGCCTTTATACTACTACTACTACTACTACTACTACTACTACTAATAATAATAATAATAATAATAATAATTCAAATTTTGGTACAGGGCCAGCAGTTTTTTGAGGGGAGGGGACAAGTTGATTACATCAAACCCAGCACAGAACTAGTTCTTATTTCATCAACCTTGAAAAGATTAAGGGCAAAGGCAACCCCAAGGGAATTTGAATACAGAATGTGAAGATGAATGAAATACCATATTAAGCTTTTTGTCCAATGCAATAATAATTGTCAGCTTGCCACCTTTCTAATAATGATGATAAATTCAAATTTATAATAATATAAGAAAATATAATAAATTTTACTTTAATTTTGTAAGATAAATGACTGCATTAAAAGCTTAAGGCCAGTTCCAACCTTTGGCAGAGAAATCTGTTATATATATATATATATATATATATATACGTAATTCATGAACTAAATGTGAGATACAAGCCAAAGACAAGAAGTTACTAAATTTGTTGAAATAATTTACTGTCTTCATGATAGGAAGAAGACAGTAGCTATATCACATGAATGGGTATGTTTTTCTTTTCTTTTTTAAGATTTAGGAATATACCAGCTTCTATATACATCTGAAAAAAGTAAAAAAAAGAAAAAAAAAGAAAAAATAACTGAATATCAGGAACTGGACTAATTGACTATAATGCAGTAGATTGGTAGAAGGTCTATGTCAGCCATTCTGTGTCCTTAAACAAGTCTCATTATTCTACTTACTTTGCATTGTCAGAAATAAACATGTTTAATACCAATCTTAGGAGGATTGTCTAGTTTTGTAAAACTTTGTTGTAACATTGATTTGTAAATAATCAAAATCTACACAGCCATAACATTTATAATGGTTTCAAATTTTGGCACAAGGTAAACAATTTAGTAGATAAGTCTATTACACTGACTGCAGTAGCATTTGAACTCAGAATGTAAAGCTGGAAGAAATGCTGCTAAGTATGTTGTCTGGCATGCTAATGGTTCTGCCAGCTCACTGTCCAAACTATTAATATAGTATTTATAATAATAAGAAAAAAATTTTTTTAAACACAAAGTAATCCTAAAATTCTTCAAGTGCCGATGGACTGGCTCCTGCGCGGGTGGCATGTAAAATACACCATTTCAAGCGTGGCCGTCGCCAGTACCACCTGACTGGCCCTCGTGCCAGTGGCACATAAAGCACCCACTACACTCTCGGAGTGGTTGGCGTTAGGAAGGGCATCCAGCTGTAGAAACTCTGCCAAATCAGATTGGAGCCTGGTGTCGCCTCCTGGTCCACCAGTCCTCAGTCAAATTATCCAACCCATGCTAGCATGGAAAGCGGACGTTAAACGACGACAACGAACTCCATATGACAATAGTCTTGATCTCTGAGAAAATGTTAAAATCAGTCACTCTAGAAACAACTGTAAAGCTCCAAGACTCTGGTTTACAAATCTGCTGTCTTCTCACTGAACTTCTTCTGCTGTTATTAAAGTAAACACAGATTCCTTGAGCTGGCTCATCTTGTGTCAGTTGTACTTAGGTCTCACTGATACATTCATCATTCCACTTCTCATTTCTCATAAGGTTCACCTTATTCACTGGTTTCTACTCTACTCATTACCATTAACCATTAACCATTACCATTAACCATTTGCCCCCAACCCTTTCTCCTTAAAATGTTGGTCCTCTGATGCTCTCTCCTAGCTCAAGTTTTTCCTGCTGTTATTGGCTTACAATTTTTCAAGTAGGACATCAATTGAGTAGATCTCACAGCTCTCAGGGAGCCACCAAAGGTCATCAGTACAACTCCTTATTCCAGACAAACTCATTAAAAAATAAATCTTAAAACTGAAATTAATTTATTCTTGTAAAAAAGAGATAGTTAAGTAATGGTTTAATGATGAAAGAGAATTCAACGTCAATGGAAATTAAAAGATTTCTTTAGATATTCAAATGGATCAATCATTCATTTTAGTAACTAATCAACTTCTGGAATCTTTAATGTGAATTTATTTGGAATATCAATAATTTTTACTGAATTTTGTCAAGAGTATGTGTCTCTATAGAATTCATTCAAAGATATATCCAGTATATAAATTGATGTATGTTTTACAAATTAGATATGCAAATATCTCATAAACTGTTTTACATAAATATGTAAAATGATATGTTTGCATATCACAGAAAAGTAAAATAAGAACTTGATTTGAATAAATCATGAACTTATGGTAAACACACCAATGCACATCAAATCAAAACTAATACAAAGTAGAATTGAAAATCCAGCTGCAAAATAATTGTGAATTACCATGGAGATAAAGAAAATAAAAAAGGAAATTAATAGAAGACTAGATTTGGTTAAATTTAATAATGGTTTCAAATTTTGGCACAAGGTCAGCAACTTCAGGGGAGGGGGTTAAGTTGATTACGTTGACCCCAGTGCTCAATTAGTACTTATCAATCCCAGCAGCATTTGAACTCAGAATGTAAAAGCAGGTGAAATGCTGCTAAGCATTTTGCCCAGTGCGCTAACAATTCTGTCAGCTTGCTGCCATAAGTTAAATCCAATACTGACTTCTAACACTGACACAAGGACACAAATTTCTTGGGAAGACATAGTCAATTAAATCACATTTCAATACTGGGCTGGTACTTCATTTTATCACCCACAGAAGGGTGAAAGATAAAGTTAATCATTGCAACATTTGAACTCAGAATATAAGGGTTGAAACTAAATACTGCAAAGCATTATGTTTAACACACTACTGATTCAGTCAGTCCACTGCCCTTGTTAAATTCAACAAATATTAAAAAGAAGAAAGAAAAGAAATTCTTACCTGTCTTGTGAAGTTTTTCATAAAATCTACACCAAAATATACTGTAGTGAAAAGGTTAAGGAATCCAATACAATTTATAAACGAACATTACAAGAACCATTAAAATAATGGAATGATTTCAATATATTAAATTGAAATAAAAACAAAATGTTGTCATCTTGTAAATATCAAATCACTTGTTCATTTGTTTTGCATCTGTTTTTCCCATGCTGGTATGGGCAGG
The DNA here is from genome assembly GCF_046866305.1 of Octopus bimaculoides. Taxonomy (NCBI): domain Eukaryota; kingdom Metazoa; phylum Mollusca; class Cephalopoda; order Octopoda; family Octopodidae; genus Octopus; species Octopus bimaculoides. The sequence goes on from NC_142928.1 coordinate 161,277,371, forward strand.
ATGAATATACTATTCAGGCATTGTTTTATAGTCAGATACAGTTCTTCGTGCTAACCCTTTCTTGCTTTTCAAGTAAGGAATTTTTTACTGTACATAGCTTCAAAGGTACAAAGCATGTAGGTGATCTATAGACAGGAGAAATACCAACAGAATGTCACATAAATGGCCATGCATGCATGCGAGTGCCCATGTGCACACACACTCTACGATAAGTTTCTTTCAGTTTCTTATTTCTTTACTGCCCGCAAGGGGCTACACACAGAGGGGACAAACAAATGGATTAAGTTGATTAGATCGACCCCAGTGCGTAACTGGTACTTAATTTATCGACCCCGAAAGGATGAACGGCAAAGTCGACCTCGGCGGAATTTGAACTCAGAACGTAGCAGCAAACGAAATACCGCAAAGCATTTCGCCCGGTGGGGTAACATTTCTGCTAGCTCGCCGCCTTCAGTTTCTTTCAGTTTCTGTCTACCAAATCCACTCACAAGGCTTTGATTGATCTGAGATGCTTCAGTAGAAAACACTTGCCCAAGGTTTCACACAGTGAGACTGAACCCGAAACCATGTGGTTGAGAAGCCATCTTCTTAACCTTACAATCAGGCTTATACTCCTTGATAAGAAATGTTTTAATGCAATAAAGACCTAAAATTTAATGTTTCTCTCTGGTCCCAGTCAAACATAAAATCTGTTGTCAAAAATTCCCATCTATCTGGCTCAAAATCTCTCTCTCTCTCTCTCTCTCTCTATCTATCTATCTCTCTCTCTCTCTCTCTCTATCTATCTATCTCTCTCTCTCAGAGATCTTTTATTTCCTCAACTATTCTCAACTCCTTTGTACATCTTTTAAACAAGACAAAAACTCTGTAATGCTGAATAAGTTAAAATTCTTTCTTCAGAAAAATGCAAACAAGAGACAAAACAGTTTTCTTCATTTAAATCATAATTTATGGAAAGTAGATAATGGTTCCCAAAGTGGGCGGTATTGCCCCCTGGGGGCAGTGGAAAGTTCCAAGGGGGCATTGAAGAAAAGTGGGGTGATAATGGGGTAGTGATTCATGTAAAAAGTGGGACAATAATGGCGTAGTGATTCATGTAAAAACAACAAAATAATGGGTTCATTAGGTTAAGTTTCATTTGTGAAATACAGTTGCTTTCAATTTGATTCAGAAAGAGGTCTATGTTTGTGATGGTTAGTTGGGGTGGGGGTGCTAGGAATGTGACCTGGGTGTCAAGGGGGCAGCAGCCTGAAAATGTTTAGGAACCACTGATCTAGATTCACAGTTTTTCAGAGTCAATGATACACTTTTATTATATAAAAAATCTCCAGTATACCTGGACTATAACAGCACTATAGATACATCAGATGTAAACCTGTTAGCATATAACTGTCAATCAGTTTTACATAGTGGCACAATGCATTATATAAACAAAGTATATTTGAGAGAAGACAGATAGGTAAATACAGAACCAGTATGAACATGGAAACTCTTCATATTATCAAATAAAATATAATTTCACAATAGCTAAATATAGAAAGGATATGTCTTAAACTTCCCTTTTCTCTTCATATGAATACTAGGGAACAAAAACCGCATTGCTCGATTGCACTGCACACCCCAATATTGTACACCAGGTTCCTCAATTTTCTGTCCTAATAATTGAAGGACCTCATCACGTGAGATGCCCATGTCAAAGTCACCAGTCCAGAAAACAAGTTCTATAAAATAAATCACAATATATTAGAAAACAATTTTAAATATGTACTCAGTGTGTGTACATGCATAGGTATGAAGAGGTATTTACATATCTGTAGTCAGTCCAACTTTATATATGAAAATAACAGTGAAACATTTTCTAAAATGCATAATAGAATGTAAAGCTATTACCAGAATATATCATACTGAAGACATCTTTTGAGGGTAATTTAACCTGGCATAATGCATCCACATTACAGGTTACTGAATACGGATAGAAATGGCAGCTTTGATTTGAAATGAAATAACTCAACCAGGGATCAAACCTACTCACATATTCAGCAAGCAAAGAGCTTATATTTATGCCAAAACACTTACACGTGTGTGTGTGTGTGTGTGTGTGTGTGTGAGTGTGTGCATACATGCGTACATGTGTGTGCAGCCCCTCAGCTTACCAGCCCTGGTCAAACCAGCCAACCCATGCCAGCATGGACAATGAATGTTAAATGATGATGATATATCTAATCTGATCTAATCTAATAATATATAAAACAGATGTGTGCATATTCACTTTTCACGCGAAAATGGCTTCACCAATTGCTTCATATTTGTGATGCATGAATAATTTGACCTCAGACAAATAATAGGCTGTTCATTTGATTTTTTTTATAAAAAATTATTAAAAATAAAAAAATATTGCTTTTTTATATTACATTCACGTCTTTGAAAGTTTTTAAAATATTTACTTTCAGTTTTCTAGCGTCAGTGACATTACATATCTCTTTATGTGTATCTCTCTATCCATCTCTATCTCTTGTAACATATCTCTCTATCTATATCTCTTGTTTTCACTTTCATTTTTCAAACATTCTTTTCACTTTCAGTTTTCATACGCCACTGTTTAACTTCCATGTTATTGTTTTCACTGTAAGTCTAAGTTTCCAATCGCTATTTACAAACAAACAACGACAAATTACTGACAGAAAGAAGTTCACAATTACTGATGTAAGTAATTTCATAATTTACTGACAGAAGTATCTTCATAAATTTCATTTCAATCCCTATGGTTTTGTGTTTTTCTGTTGTTGACAGTTTCTTTCTGGTTCCTTCGATACTGGCTCTTAGGTTCACTAAGTGACAAATTTCACTTCAACCCGTACAATACTTTATTTTCCATTAAAATTTCTTATTTTCTTTCTGCTCGTCATATTGAGAAACATAATTTCTATTACCAAGTTATTTTCATTGTTTACTATCTTCTGCACTTATGTATTTCTGTATACATGTATAACCATACCTAGAAGGAAAGTGTCAATTTTGTCGGCATAATTACAGATTTCTGCCAACCCCCATTTTTGGATGATCATAACTTTCAGAAAAATGGAAGATGATGCAAACTGGGATGCCACTCTTACAGAGGCACAAATGTGCAAGTCTCCTATGCAACTGAGAAATCTCTTCTTCATCATGCAGCTTGATGGGTGAGAATGTCTTTATTCCAAGGATACATCTCATCTCAAATGATCTCTCCTTTCAGTTCAAGAGACTGCAGTTTCCTGTTAAACTTAGCTTTGTAATGTCTATCAACAAAGCACAAGGTCAATCTCTAAAGGTGGTAGGACTTAACCTCCTTCAACCTTGTCTCTCACATGGTCAGCTGTATGTTGGATGTTCTAGAGTTGGAGATGAAAAGAACCTCTACATTCTCAGTGATAAACATGGCAAGACAGAAAACAGTGTATGAAGAAGCACTTACATGAATAGTAGGTCCATATTATATACAGAAGTGTAAAACCATTGAGTGTTAAAGTATTACTATTACACTTTCCCTTTTCGACTGTCATGCATGAATGTATATCTGTGTGTATAAAAGTGAAACAATAATGTGATATATTCGCTGTCTGTTTGTGTGTGTGTACTCTATGCACAGCCTTTCATTGGTTATAATCTGTACCTGTTTTTTGGTTACAAAATAATTTAGACAAATGTGTATTTACTTTATATACATATGTGAGTTGAAAACTTTCTTTTCCCATTTCACTTAATGTCTATGTTCCATGTTGGGATGGGTTGTAGAGTCACATAAAAAGTTGGTATCTCAGCTACTAGCAGTTGAGACCTGCATAAACTAGACGGCATTTTAAAATTTCATTATTTTCTTTAACCTGGGCAACGCCGAGTATTTCTGCTAGTATACATATACATATACATATATATATATATATATATATATATATATATATATTCCATCAAAAACTATGTATTTACTTCAGAATAATTCTATAGTTTATGGAAGCATGAATACATTAATTATATATAAGAAAGAAAGAAGGGTATATTTTAAGGGATAAAAGATTTATAAGGACCTATGATGATTAATGGGTGATGATGACAGTGATTTATCTCTAGACATATTTTTATGAAAATCAACAGGGAAAATATAGTTTCATTAAAAAATCTTATTGGTTGAATTAGCTTTTCATTTTTCAAGGTTCAATGATAAATGTCTAAAGAAGAGAGAGAGTTAAAGCCAATTAGCACAATTTTAACTCTAGTCATAAGTACTGAGTTGTGTCTGAAAGCAAAACTTTGTTATTCTTCATATTTCAATTAAACTGCACCAATTAAATAGAGTTTGATTACATTCAATCTACCCTACCATCCTAACCAAATCATTTTCAGAATTACTGAAGCCATTGTTATTGTTTCCCCCTCTTTAAACTAACTACAAAACTAACACAGGCAACAAAATACCTCTTTCCTTAATTAAGGTGATTAAGGAAGAATTATTGGCACCCTCGATTTAGTATATTCATTCTATGTTATGCACACTAGTATTTTAAGCTAATGCTGTTTCAACTGTGTACATCAATTTAATTCTAGCCTGGTTGGCTTCCGCACAAATCAACAAATGTTTTTTTTTACCACTTTCTATATTGAAGCAAGCATTTTGTGCTTGACTCAGAGTGTCCAGAGTATTCATCACTGAGGAGACCAACCCAGGTTGAAACACTGTGTCTGATGATCCACTGGCATCATGAGCAAAGCTCCATGTTTTTTTTAACAAACAAATCACTTTGAAAAATTTCTCTGAGACAAATTATTACAATTATTGTCATTTCCATCTGTGTGTACATATAAGCATATATATCACTGTATCACTTTATCGACCTGATTATTGGATGTTGTTATAAACAAACGTTTCTTCATATTGTTAGATATCATGATATCTATACAGATAGATGTATATATTCATGTAAATGTATGCACATGCACACTCCAATATTTTAATTTACTGTGGCTTCAAGTGTGTATATTTGATACAGCATGGTATTAGTGCTAGGAAACAAATCAGTAAGTTTTTTAATTCGTAAGTCTGATGTGGCTTTTATTTTGTCGAAATTTTTTTTCTAACAAAGGAGAAAATGAAAATAGAAATTTAAGAAAATAAGAATATATATTTATATATATATATATATATATATATATATATATAATAGTACCTGGAAGAAATTGCAGAATCTTCTCCAGATCTTGAGAAAGATCTCTCAGTGGCTGATAAGTCACATTCTCAGAATCGCTTAGTTCTTCTTGTTCTTGCAATTGCTCTATAAGAGCCACACCAAAATAGTACGTTGTCAGCACGTTAAGGAGAATTAGATCAATAATCATTGGGAAAAAAATAGTGGAATCAAGAAAGAAGGTTTTGATATAAAAGATTCAAACATCAATAATGTCCCTGATCCCACGGTGTTTTTCTTTTTTAGCTCTTGTAACTTATCTCTTCCTGCAATGCTTCTTTAGATAATAGCACTTAACAAAATCAATCATCTACATGTAAAACTATGATCATGTTTTGAATATAAATTAGTCCAAAGAACGTACTACAAACAGAAATTTCTGGAACACTGAGCCTGAACCATAAACTTCATTATGGCAATGCAGCAGTAGTGGTAGTGGTGGTGAGGATCATTTAGAAAATTAGGTCAACTGACCAAGTTGTAGCTGTGACCATTATTGTAGGAAACTATGGTATTTATACATCATTTATGCATCAGCAATGTTAAAGATAACATCAAGGGACAGTTAATAAGTGTCAAATTAAATACCAAGCTTAAAAATTTAATTCGTGGAATCATTAGAGGAATAAATGACACAAAAATATATAGACAAATACATCCATTTTCTTTGCAACTATCACAGAAGCATACATGTAATTCAGTCAGTATAGGTCCAAGTATGGCAGCATGGTAAGAAGTTTGCTTCCCAACCACATGGTTCTGGGTTGAGTCCCACTGCATGGTACCTTGGGTAAGTGTCTTCTACTATAGCTTTGAGCCAACCAAAGCCTTGTGAATGGATTTGGTAGACGGAAACTGAAAGAAGCCCTTCATATATAATATATGATATAATATATATATATATATATATATATATATATATATATATATATATATATATATATATATATATTATATATATATATATAATGTAAGTGTATATTTTTGATAGAATGCTGGTGCATTAAAAGAGAATTTAGGCATAGGAAGAATTAGATGCAAAGTGCAAGAGAGAAGACTATGGTGATTTGGTCATGTGATGCGGATGGATGCTGACAGGTTCATAAAAAAAAGTGTCAGTCTCTCAAAGTGTCTGAAACATGTGGAAGAGGGAAACCCAGGAAGACAGGGGACAAAGTACTGAAGGACAACCTCGGGATGCTGAACCTTTCATAGACAGATAGATATATATGTGTGTCTATATGTCTGTTTTTGCTCACCTACCACTGCTTGACAACTGGTGTTGGTGTTTATTTCCCTGTAACTTAGCAGTTTGGCAAAAGAGAAAGAAAGAATAAATACCAAGCTAAAAAAAAAAGTATTGGAATCAATTCATTCAGCAAAAAGTTTTACAAAGCAGCACCTCAGCACATATGCACACACACACACATGGCTGTGTTGCAAAAAGTTTGCTTCCGAGCCATATGGTTCCTGGTTCAGTCCTCCATGACACCTGAAGCAAATGTCTTCTACTACAGCCCTGGGCCAACCAAAGTGTTCTGAGTGAATTTAGTAGACAGAAACTGAAAGAAACCCGAGTGTAAGTGTCCTGAGAGAAATGTTGGACATAAGAAGCATCAGATGTGGTGTGCAAGAGAGATGACTGTGCTGGTACGGCCATGTATTGTGTATGGATGAGGAGATCTGTATGAAGAAGTGTCACTCCCTAAGAGTGGAAGGAACCCGTGGAAGAAGGAGACCTAAGAAGACATGGGACGAGGTGGTGAAGCATGACCCTTGAACGTTGGGCCTCACAGAGGCAATGACGAAAGACCGAGACCTCTGAAGATATGTTGACCTTTGGATTGTCGGGCAACATGCCATGCTTGAGGAGACCTATTGAGTCAAGTAAATCAAAATCAAAATCTAAATCAAAACCAAGTCACAATCAAATGGAAATTGTAGTTGTGACTGATGCCAGTGCCACCTGACTGGCTCCCATGCTGGTGGCACGCAATAAGCACCATTCATGTGTGGGTCATTGCCAGTGCTGCCTGACTGGCTCCCCATGCCAGTGGCACATATAAACACCGTCTGAACCTGGTCGATGCCAGCCCCCTCACCCCGACTGGCTCCTGTGGTGGTGGCACATAAAAAGCACATTCTGAGCATGGTAGATGCCAGTGCCACCTGACTGCTTCCCATGCAGGTGCCACATAAAAAGCACCCACTACACTCTCGGAGTGTTTGGCGTTAGAAAAGGCATCCAGCTGTAGAAACATTACCAGATCAGATTGGGGCCTGGTGAGACCTCCTGGCTTGCCAGTCTCCAGTCAAACCGCCCAGTCCATGCCAGCATGGGAAATGGACGTTAAATGATGATGATGATGATGATGAATGTCATGATAAAAATATAAACTAATTCTTCTGTTTTGTTCAGCCTGTGTGTGTGTGCGTGCGTGTCTTTATACTTTCTGGTAATTGCTCAGCTACAGATAGTGTTACTGCTGTCATTTTGCCTGTCAGCAAATAATGCACTGTCCTTGTGCCTTCAAAGATATGAAATAAGACATCCTCTACTTGATAATTAGGGAAGGGTTAATGACAGGAAGTAGGACATCTGGCTGTAAAACAATACTTCAACTATCTATCTGGAAAATCGATTTAAAAGCAAACTAATGAATACACACACACACATGCCCTGCTGCATGGGTAATGTCAGTGTGCATGCACAACATGTGAATGACTTAAGAAGAAAACTGGGTGTAAGAGGCATCAGATGCTGTGTGCAAAAGAGAAGACTGCACTGGTTTGGTCATGTGATACAAAAATTAATAAGGTAACTAGCAATTTCAACAACCTGTAGCTACTATATACAAAACATGTTTGTGCAGACACAGAGTGAATAGGATGGACTGACATTAGACACGCCCAAAACCCTGTCAAAGCTATGATATATGGGAGCCTATTCCTGTTCATAGATCACATTGAAGTAATAAAGTTTCAACCTACAAGTATACATATGAAATGCAATACAGTGCAAAGTATCAAAAACAAAAGTAGAATCCCTGAACAACAGGTGGTAATATACACACCTGAAGTGGACACAATGCAAACAGCTTTCTGATACCATGAAACAATCAACAGATTTCAGCAATAGAGTAACAAAAGAATTTCTTAAACTGCATTTAGGTGGTGGAACAGGTGCCCTAGATACAACAGACACAAAGCCACGTACTTCAGCGCACAAGGTTACTTCAACTGTTGAACTCAGGATATTGACTCCATACACAACATCCTAATATTAAATGAACTATACTTTTAAATATCTGAGGGTTTTTTCCATGACTAACTAGAGTAAATTAGCTCCTGTCTCTACCTGAAAGATCTTGTCACATGCAAGGAGGTGATATGCAGAGAACATACAGAAACAGATCAGCTAACAAACACATCAGATGTAGAACTATACATATTAAAATATGTCTGCTTTTGTTTTGATAAGAAAGTAAGAAACTACATGGAGCTGCTATGTATTTGCATGAAGATATAATATCAAAAGCAGTGTTGCCACACTCAAACACTGTTTGTGACACAAAGAAAAATTTAACATGGTTATGCAAAAAACATAACACACAACACATTGCCCACAAGATATCTTAAACAATAGCACAAAATTTGAGGAAAGTTTTAGACAGGAGCAGCAATAACTAGTTTGAATCAACATGCCAATGAATTCATATTGAGTGGCTTTAATATTTCAAACCTCAAGTAGACAAAAGGTTATATTCTCTTGAGAAAACAACAGCATGACTGTAGGTCAGCTGTTTCTGCTTAACCTCATGGGCATGATGTCCAAATATGTTACTATATAAGAGATCCCTGATGTTCAATTAATGCAAAAATGATCCACAATATTTTGTTGTATCTTGGGAGGGTCATTATACCAACAATAAATACATGCACTGGTTCTATTTCACTTCTGTATTATATGTCAATTGTTAATTATCTTACCATTTAACTAGCTGATATTTTTGATTAATCATTTAGTTCACTGATCAATCAGTTAGGTTTGTCAAAGTCCTTTTGCTACCATTCACAATCTCATCAATGACATTCCCTCTTTACTCCATGTCTGCTTCACCTGCTGAGGTTGCAAATGGTAACAAAGAGACTTTGACAAACTTAACTGATTTACTGATTAGCTGAATGATCATAAAACAACTGATTAGTAAATTGGTTAAATAGTTAACCAATTGTCAAATAAAAAACAAAGAAGTGAAATATAACTAGTGCATGTATTTCCTATTGACATAATGACCCTCCCAAGATACAGCAAAATAGGTCTCAACCCACAATTTCACAACAAGATTCTTGCAAACCAAACACAAAAATGAAAATGATCCTCAATATGTCTTGCATAATATTTATTCTCTGACTATATTGTAGTAAAATTGATAATGTTTGGTCCAAAGAAACTTTTGGCTCAGCACCTAACAAAAATGCGCTCAATCATGTCTAACAAATATCAACAAGGTTTAATGAAAACCAATTCAACAGAATCTTGATTCATGTATGTGACTGTAAATTCTATACACTTAAGAATGTTTCAAATATCTTTATAATTTGTGTTAGAGAAT
>NC_142928.1:161292205-161297205 GCF_046866305.1 Octopus bimaculoides
CCAGGTCACGTGATTTCAATCTTCTTTAGTTTTGTCAATGATGGATGCTCAACCACTTGAGATAGCAGTGATTTGTCTCCCTACACTAATATACGTATATGTCAATGTGTGAATGTGTGTGTGTGTGCATGTATGGCAGTGTGTGTCATGAGACAAAAATTGGGCAAAAAAGGCATCAGATATGGTGTGCAGGAGAGATGACTGTGCTGGTATGGTCATGTGATGCATATGGAAGAGCTCAGCTGCAATAAAGAAGTACTGATCTCTAGCTGTAGAGGGAACCTGTGGAAGAGGTAGACCCAGGAAGACATGAGACGAGGTGGTGAAGCATGGTCTTCAAATGTTGGGTCTCATGGAGGCATTGACAAGTGATAGAGACAATTGGCGATTTGTGGTGATTGAGAAGACTCATCAAGCCATTTAAAATCATAGTTGTGGCTTGTGCCAGTGACATGTAAAAGGTACCCATGCCAATGTAAAAGCACCTGTGCCAGAGACACATAAAAGGTGCCCTTGCTGGTGATGCATAAAAAGCAGCCATGTCGGTGAGACATAAATGTGCACCCATGTCAGTGACATGTAAATGGCACCCATGCCGGTGATATATAAAAAGCACCAACTACACTCTTGGAGTGGTTGGCATTAGGAAGGGCATCCAGCCAAAGAAACCACACCAAAACAGACTGGAAACTGGTACAGCCCTCTGGCTTACCAATTCCAGTCAAACCTTCTAACTTATGCCAACATGAACAATGGATGCTAAATGATGATGATGATGATGATGTACATGTATGTATGTAGGAACACGATATAAAGTCATGTTTACTATGCATCAATACCAACATCATTTGAGGAGATATATTGCTCGAGTGAGTATCCTGTAAAGTGGTTGTTGTTCCAAAGGGTATCCAGTCATAGAAACCAAACCAAATAAGAACTACTGTGCTACCATCATCATCAGTGTTGTCCAATCATTATTATATTCCATAAATCAACATAAATCGGAAGACTTTAGATATTCCATCAAATCAATACACTTCCATACAAGACAAATGTGAATATAAATGGCATCTGACATTATTTTAAGACTTTGAAGTTAAAAACAAAGAATTTCAGGCAAGAGGGGTAACGCAATATAAATAGAAAAGATAAATAGTTAAAAAAATAAGGTAATAAGACAAAGCTGGGGTATATTGAAAAAAATACCTTTGGTATTAGGTGTGAAAAGTTACATCGTGTAAATTACAAATAAAAAACGTGTAATTAAAAGAAATCTCTTAAAATGTCAGACCCTTTGTGACTTTTGGGCTACCCTGTATGAGTTGCATGTTGGTTTATATATATATATATATATATATATATATATATAGTGGATGTTTATAGAAAAACAAAAGACAAAGACAGGTGTATGAACAACAAACAGGTGTATTAGTTTGACACACATAAAAATGAAGAAGTCTTTTACATTTCAAGCCTACGCTCTTCAACAGAAAAGAATAAGAGAAAATAAGCATCATCATCATCACCGTTTAGCATCCGCTTTCTATGATGGCATGGGTTGGACGGTTTGGCTGAGGACTGGTGAGTCAGAAGGCTACAACAGGCTCCAATCTGATCTGGCAAAGTTTCTACAGCTGGATGCCCTTCCTAACGCCAACCACTCCGAGAGTATAGTGGTTGCTTTTTTGTGCCACCAGTACGAGGGCCAGTCAGGGGGTTCTGGCAATGACCACGCTCAGAATGTGTTTTTTATGTGCTACCTGCATGGGAGCCAGTCCGGTGGCACTGGCAATGACCTCGCTCGAATATTTCCCTTGATGTGCCAGTTACGTGACACTGACAACAATCATGCTCGAATGGTGCTTTTTATGTGCCACCAGCACAGGAGCCAATCAGCAGCCCTAGCAACGATCATGCTCGGATGGTGCTTTTAACGTTCCACTGGCACGAGTGCCAATCAAGCAGTACTGTCATCGGCCACGTCAGCGATTTTGATTTTGATTTCACTTGCCTCAACAGGTCTTCACAAGCAAAGTTTATTGTCCAATTAATGAGAGGTACTCATAAGTGGGCTGGTCACACCCACTGGCATAGGCCAAAGATTATGGTCTCACTTGGCTTATCAGGTCTTCTCAAGCACAGCATATCTCCAAAGGTCTCAGTCACTAGTCATTGCCTCAGTAAGGCCTAATGTTCGAAGGTCGTGCTTCATCACCTCATCCCAGGTCTTCCTGTTGGGCCTCACAGAGAAGATGACAGGGGACAGAAACTCCTGGCAGTTTGTTGTGCTTGAGAACACACATCAAGCTAAGCAAAAGTATGATTGTCCTTGCATGCAGGCATACTCTGCATATCTCTCAAACTGAGCGTTTCTAATCTTGCAGGCTCGTGGGTGCTGGTGCCATGTAAAAAGCACCCATACTGGTGCCACATACACACAACCATGCTGATGCCATGTATAAAGCACCCAGTACACTCTGTAGAGTGATTGGTGTTAGGAAGAGCATCCAGCTGTAGAAAACATGCCAAAACAGTCATGGCGCCTGGACAGCTCTTCGGCTAGCCAGCTCCTGTCAAACTGTCCAACCCGTTTCAGCATGGAAAACTGAGGTTAAATGATGATAATGATGACTGGATCAGTTTCACTTCTTTGCAATTATTCGTTAATTGGTAAACTATTTAACCAACTAACTAATCAGTTGTTTGATTAATCATTCAGTTAACCAATCAATCAGGTATGTTTGTCAAAGTCCTTTTGGCACCATTATCAAGAATCTTGCAAACCAAATACAGAAAATTAAATATTATTCTACAATTTTAGTTCTTATGCATTATATGTGTACAAGTGTATAAAGAAATGTATACATATATATAACTAATTCACACACATGGAAATGAGTATATTTTTATCATACAATCTTGTCTTAGAATGCAGGAGAAATTCCAATTCTAATCTAGCAGTTTTGAATCATGGACTATAAGCCTTTAATTGCTAGAAAACTTTCCATTTACGTCACTCCTCTTTTTTCCTTAATCCATTTCCTCCAAGACCACTGATTATTTAGTAAATAAGTGGATTGTAGTTTGCAGAAGATGTGGAGATAATTATTTAAGTTCTACTAAAAGTATGCACAAATCATTATACATATCTCAAGGGAGGCATATAATGAAGGAAAATTCCACAGTATATTTAGAGAACTTAGTAGTATGTAGGAAGAAACAGACTTTTACTTAAGGGCTATGAATAAACACAAATTGTGTATTCAAATGTGAGAGAATATCAAGAATAGCAAATAGATATAATTTAGGAAAAGATAGTTTGATGAAAGTTGCATACAGCTTGCTTTAAGTAGACCTACATGAACAGAACATATAAACTTAACAGAGCAAAGATTTCTCAGAGTAATAGATTTTTGGTTATATCTGTCAGGCTTTATGCAATAACAGTAACTGAGAAAGGCGTAAACCTCTATTACTGACTCTTATAGCAACAGACTTTATTTACTTTGGTCATGAATATATTCAAACACCGAAGTGGTAGCTTGACTTTTTAATACAGATGATTGGTAGAATCTCTGAAGTGATTTCTGTTTTCAGAGAAGGTTTTACCACAGTTGAATAATTCTAGATCAGATGATTGATCATGCATAATATGTCATCCATGGAGGTCAGTCATGTTGATGTTAAAAATATGTAATTTTAAAAATAATAATTATTAAATGATTGTTGTTGCAAACATTTTGATTCTGTTTAGAGAAGGTTTCTGTCAATATTGAAATAACTAAGAAAACTATTTGTAAAATAATTAAAATCTCATTTTAACAAACAGAAATGCATGCTTTTCAAAGAGAAAGTCAATGGGAAGCAAACACTATTGAGAAATATGTTGAATGATGTAGTTTGAAACTTGATAGTTAGGATGAATTTTATTGCATACACATAGTGGAGCAAGTTGTCAATGTAAATGCTTGTAAAGAGTGTACTTGTTTACTTTCAGTGAGATATAATGTTATTACAAAAATAATGAAAATAAACACAGCTTTGCAGCGTACAATAATTAAGACTTTAACAGCAAAGGTAACGTAGTCTAGCAGTTTGGGTATTGGACTTACATCATAAAACCATGGAGTCAAATTCTTGGACCAGGCAGTGCATTGTTTTCTTGAGCAAGGTACTTCATTTCACACTGCTCCAGTCTTCTTATCTGAAGTGAGTGTCAGCTAAGTGCTGGTGGGTTTAGCCTGCTATCTCTCCAGCAGTCATACCCTGGATGATTTGTTAGGCCAATTTTGGAAATTACAATCCCCACTTCCTTTATTTTCAAACAGAAAATGAAACGCAATTTAAAAACAACAGCAAATATTTTTTAATGTTTTCATTCACCCCCACCCTCACCATAAACCTGTAAAATATCAGCTTTTTTTTTAAATTCTTTTAATCATAGATTTAAAATATGGATAGTCTGAATCTGCAATTTGTTTCTAATTTCAAAATAATTTTCAGATGAGAAGGTGATTTAAGGGAGATTTAGTTGTTGTTTCTAGCACATTGCATGACTACCTGGTACCTTGCTCGTTTCTTTGTCACTCTGACATGTACTGATGTGTTTCAATATTTCCTCCACACCTACCCCCATAAACATATTTTATGGAGTGATGACACGGTGGTTTGTTGCTGGGATGCAAGCAACAACACAAAAATTTCATTATTTAAATTTTTAACCCCACACCGGCATTAAGTGAGCCCATGTGTATGTGCATGTGTGTAAGAGAAAAACATTTCCAACAGAAAAGCATGCTATTATAATGAATCATCTTTTACATAACATTTTTTAAATCACATGCACACACACACACACACACACACACACACACACACAGAGTATGAGTGATATACTTTTATAGAAAGTGAAAAAGTTTACAATCTGAAAATGAAAGAAATAGAGAAATATACATACATATATATATATATATAAATATATATATATATATATATATATA
>NC_142928.1:161299705-161304705 GCF_046866305.1 Octopus bimaculoides
CACCACCACAACAACCACTATCACCATCACCATTACCATTACAATCATCATCATCATCATCATCATCATTTTAATGTCCACTTTTTCATGCTCACTTGAGTCAGATGGAATCAGTTGAAGTATGTTTTCTATGGCCTGATGCCCTTCCTGTCATCAACTGTCACCTGTTTCTGAGTCAAATAATATTTCCTCATGACCAGACATCATTTTTCAGAAGGCTGAAAGCAAAGAACATCGCTAGCATTACGGTGACACTCGTTTTCATCTTTTGCACAATGTCAAGGCAAGGAGTCAGCAATATCTATACATGTGTATACGCACATACATACACACACATATATATTCAAATGTGGTCGATGCCAGTGCCTCCTGACTGGCTCCCATGCCAGTGACACATAAAAAGCACCACTCAAATGTAATCGATGCCAGGTTTGCCTGACTGGCTCCAGTGCCAGTGGCATGTAAAAAGTACTATATGAACATGATTGAAGCCAGTGCCCCCTGACTGGCTCCAGTGCCAGTGACACATAGAAAGCACCATCCAAACGTGATTGATGCCAGGGCTGCCTTACTGGCTCCTGTGCCAGTGGCACGTAAAAAGCACCCACTATCCTCTCGGAGTGGTTGGCATTAGGAAGGGCATCCAACTGTAGAAACATTGCAAGATTAAATTGGAACCTGGTGCAGCCTGCTGGCTTTCCAGACCTCAGTCAAACCATCCAACCTATGCCAGCATGGAAAACGGACGTTAAACGATGATGATGGTGATGATCACACACGCACACACACACGCACACACACACACACACACATTTGACTGGCTTCTTTCAGTTTCTGTCTACCAAATCTACTCACATGGCTTTGATTGGCCTGGGGTTATTGTAGATAACATTATCCAGGATGCCATGCAGTGGGACTGAACCCGAAACCATGTGCTCAGGAAGCAAACTTCTTACCACAACACAACCATGTCAGTGCCTTATGTACAAATGTTCTAATTTTTCCTTCATTTTATGTGTTCATTGATACATGTCTATATTTTCTTGTGTAAAAGTTTAGCCATTCTTAGCTATTCACAAAATATTTACTTTTTTTTTAGGGTTGTATAAACTAATTCTTATTTTATGAGATGTGTTTGAAGAAAATGAAGCTTACAATGTAAGCTATTTACTCTAATATTATCAACTTGAGTGCCACTATAAATATTGTTTGTATAGTGTTTGAATGTTTGAATAAGAACTATATTTTATTGTTGATAACAGGCTTTTTTCCTATACACATATATATTGTTTTTGCCTTTTTGACCACACTGGTATGGCTGTGTTATAAGAAGTTTGTTTCCCAACCACATGGTTCTGGGATCAGTCCCACTGTGTGAAACCTTAGGCAAGTGTCTTCTACTACAGCCCTGGGCTGACCAAAGCCTTGTGAGTGGATTTGATTGGTGAAAACTGAAAGAAGCCCGTCACACATACACACACACATATATATATATATATATATATATATATATATATATATATATATATATATATATATATAATATAATATAGGATAAAATCTTTATAAGAATTTATCAAGTAGTCAGCGTGAAAAAACCTCATAATGAAAAAAAACTCATCATTTTTTTCCATAAATATATATAATTTATATAAGAGCATTTACTATATAGTAATGCCTCACGCTTTTTGGTAGTTTTTGACTTATTTAGTCCCTCTAAGCGTGAGGCATTACTATATAGTTAATGCCCTTATATAAATTGTATATATTTATGGAAAAAAATGATGAGTTTTTTTTCATTATGAGGTTTTTTCACGCTGACTACTTGATAAATTCTTATAAAGATTTTATCCTATATTATATTATAAATAATTAGAATATATTCAGTGCTGAATATTATTCTGTATAAGCACATGTTACTGAGATGCAACCGGATAAATTCAAATCTCTTTCACCGATATATAATGATGGACAGAAGTCATTCGTACTATGTTGGGTACATCGTGGTATGTTGATTCTTGTTTATTTTTATGTGTCTCAACCATACGTGTACTGATGAACAAAAGATGCAGCTTACTTCACAGTTTTTGTTGTATTGATTGAGAAACCAGTGGTTTACCGTTAAGTTAAATGTTTTTAAGAGATTAATTTTGAAAGCTGCATTCCCTCGCTTTCGGTAAATATGTTGCTTATTTTTTGCTAGTTTTTTACTTATTTAGTCCCTCTAAGCATGAGGCATTACTATATAGTTAATGCCCTTATATAAAATTATATATATATATATATATATATATATATATATATATATAAGCTGGTTAGGAAGGGCATCGAGCTGTAGAAACTGCCAAATCAGATTGGCGCCTGGTGTAGCCATCTGGTTCACCAGTCCTCAGTCAAATTGCCCAACCCATGCTAGCATGGAAAGTGGACGTTAAACGATGATGATGATGATGATGATGATGATGATGATGATGATGATGATGATGATGATGATGATGATGATGTGGGTGTGTGTGTGTGTGTGTGCGCACGTTTGTCTGTGTTTGTCACCCACCACTGCTTGACAACTGGACTTGATTTGTTTGACCAAATCCTTCAATGTCATGTCCTAGGATAGCTGCAGTCTAATCATGGAAAAAAGTAAAGTCAGTATGGCCAACTTTTACTGGAGAAGTATATGAATAATTGCACTGAACTCAGTATATTACTGGTACATAAGTAATGGAGACAAGAAACCAAAAGCCAGCTTTGACTTGTATTCAAACTGCCTCCTCTCTGACACTCTTGGTCATTTACTCTCCTTCAAGTTACACTCTGGGTCAAGAACAGAGACTTTGTTGAGAGAACTCTTTAGACGTGATGAACAAGTTAACCTCTCCAGTGTTGGCACCACAATACTACACATTGAATATACACTGTGTAAAGTGGTTCATGTTGTGACAGACATGAGAACCTGTGCAACCCATGCCAGTAAGAAAAACACATAAATTATGATAATACACCACACCATAGTTGTTACACACAAGTGAATATGAGTCAGTAACACCACATACAATGGTTAGTGCACAGTACTCCGCAAGGAGCATTGGGCCGGTTTCCTGGTTTCTCTGACATACATTTTCCTCCCTAGTTGGGATGTCAGTCTGTCACAGGATTACTCATTTTCACCAGCTGAGTGGACTGGAGCAATGTAAAATGAAGTGTTTTGCTCAAGAACACAATGTGTCACCCAGTCCAGGAATTGAAACCACAATTTTACAATCATGAGTTCGACACCCTAACTACTAAGTCATGCTCTTCCATGTACTATGGCTTTTTCTGATAGCTTTACGTGCCTATGTACTGTGTCATCCCATAAATAATGTGGTTTTCAATTGCATGAACTAAAAGTCAGAGGGGGATGGGATAAACTACCTGCATCAACTTGCTATAAAAGCAGGTAGTAATTTTACCTTGTCCTTATTCTTAGTGCAAGTTCTGAAGAGTGCAGTTCGATTTTAAGTTATTTTTTTCAAAGCAATAATGGAAGTGACAAAGGAGCATATTTGGCATATTTTGCTTTATGAGTTCAATAAAGGCAACAATGCAATGGAAAATACAAGGAATATTAATGCAGTATATGGGGATCAGACGATAAGTGTAAGCCAGTGTCAACGGTGGTTCCAGAAATCCCATGCCAGAAGCTACAGCACAAAAGATGAGCTTTATTTTGGAAGATCTGTAGAGCTTGACAAGGACATCCTGGAAACTTTGGTGGAACAAAATCCCATCATAACTGTTGAGGAACTAGCAGAGAAGCTTAGATTTGATCATTCAACCATTCATCAACACCTGCTTGCCATCGGAAAAGTTAGCAAATTGGGTCAGTAGGTTCTTCGCAAACTTTTCGAGTCTAATCGTGAGCAGAGAGTGAAGGTGTGCTCTTCTTTGCTGTCATGTTTCATGAACAAACCTTTTCTGGACCGAATAGTGGCTTGTGACGAGAAATGGGTTCTCTATGAAAATGTCAAGCACTGCAAACAGTGGGTAGGGAAAGGAGAAACATGGGCACTCCAGGCTAAAGAAGGTCTTGACCCACATAAGGTGTTGTTATCTGTTTGGTGGGATATGAAAGGTTTAGTCCACTTTGAACTTTTAAACCCAAACCAAACGATAACAAAGGAGATCTACTGTGAGCAGCTTGAATGGCTTAAGTCTGTGCAAGAAGCAAAATAACCATATTTGGTTTCAAGATGAAAGGTGTTCTTCCATTAGGATAATGCTCAGCCACATACAGCAAGGATGACATTCCAAAGGCTGGAGCAGTTTGAATGGGAAATGATGCCCCACCCACCATATTCACCGGACATTGCCCCATCTGATTATCATTCATTCTGCAGTCTTCAAAACCATTTGGACGAAAAAAATATGAATTCTGTAGACAAGGCCAGAACAGTAGTGGAAAAGTATTTTTCATCATGGACAAATGAATTTTTGAAGAGGAGCCTTGCAAGTCTACCGGATAAATGGTGTTGAAGAAAATGAAGGAGAGTATATTTTAGATTAAAAAAGAACTTTGTTTATCTTAATTCTGAAAAATAAAAGTAGATTAAAAACTGCAATATTTAGGGGATGATGCAATATATATGTATAGATAGTTAGATAAATTCCCATGCACACAGAAATACACACACTCTGTGTGTGTGTGTGTGCGTGGCTGAATGGATGGCTGTTGTTGCATAATTATGAAATTCTTTGGATGGTGTTCAGGTATGAAGAAATGGCCTGATTTACTCCTACAATTAATGTGTAGCAGTAAATTGGACCATTTTCTCATACCTAAATACCACCTGAGGCTGATGTGTGTGTGAGTTCAATACGTATATACACACATACATACATATATACATACATACATTCACATATACACACGCACACACACAGTATAAAGAAAAAAAGTGTAAATTTTGCAAATACTTCAAAATCTAATTATATTGTTTCATTAGCTTGATTAATTCCAT